>NW_027362766.1:1220522-1312968 GCF_046119375.1 Phyllobates terribilis
GTGACCAGTTCATATATACATAAAGCAGAGACCCCACTATACTGTATGACCCAGTGCATATATACATAAAGCAGAGACCCCCTCTATACTGTATGACCAGTGGCATATATACATAAAGCAGAGACCCCTCTATACTGTATGACCAGTGCATATATACATAAAGCAGAGACCCCTCTATACTGTGTGACCAGTGCATATATACATAAAGCAGAGACCCCTCTATACTGTATGACCAGTGCATATATACATAAAGCAGAGACCCCTCTATACTGTATGACCAGTGCATATATACATAAAGCAGAGACCCCTATACTGTATGACCAGTGCATATATACATAAAGCAGAGACCCCTCTATACTGTGTGACCAGTGCATATATACATAAAGCAGAGACCCCTCTATACTGTGTGACCAGTGCATATATACATAAAGCAGAGACCCCTCTATACTGTATGACCAGTGCATATATACATAAAGCAGAGACCCCACTATACTGTATGACCAGTGCATATATACATAAAGCAGAGACCCCTCTATACTGTATGACCAGTGCATATATACCATAAAGCAGAGACCCCTCTATACTGTATGACCAGTGCATATATACATAAAGCAGAGACCCCTCTATACTGTATGACCAGTGCATATATACATAAAGCAGAGACCCCACTATACTGTGTGACCAGTGCATATATACATAAAGCAGAGACCCCTCTATACTGTATGACCAGTGCATATATACATAAAGCAGAGACCCCTCTATACTGTATGACCAGTGCATATATACATAAAGCAGAGACCCCTCTATACTGTATGACCAGTTCATATATACATAAAGCAGAGACCCCTCTATACTGTATGACCAGTGCAATATATACATAAAGCAGAGGACCCCTCTATACTGTATGACCAGTGCATATATACATAAAGCAGAGACCCCTCTATACTGTTGTTGACCAGTGCATATATACATAAAGCAGAGACCCCTCTATACTGTGTGACCAGTGCATATATACATAAAGCAGAGACCCCTCTATACTGTATGACCAGTGCATATATACATAAAAGCAGAGACCCCTCTATACTGTATGACCAGTGCATATATACATAAAGCAGAGACCCCTCTATACTGTGTGACCAGTTCATATATACATAAAGCAGAGACCCCACTATACTGTATGACCAGTGCATATATACATAAAGCAGAGACCCCACTATACTGTATGACCAGTGCATATATACATAAAGCAGAGACCCCTCTATACTGTGTGACCAGTGCATATATACATAAAGCAGAGACCCCTCCTATACTGTATGACCAGTGGCATATATACATAAAGCAGAGACCCTCTATACTGTATGACCAGTGCATATATACATAAAGCAGAGACCCCTCTATACTGTATGACCAGTGCATATATACATAAAGCAGAGACCCCTCTATACTGTATGACCAGTGCATATATACATAAAGCAGAGACCCCTCTATACTGTGTGACCAGTGCATATATACATAAAGGCAGAGACCCCTCTATACTGTGTGACCAGTGCATATATACATAAAGCAGAGACCCCCACTATACTGTATGACCAGTGCATATATACATAAAGCAGAGAACCCCTCTATACTGTTATGACCAGTGCATATATACATAAAGCAGAGACCCCTCTATACTGTATGACCAGTGCATATATACATAAAGCAGAGACCCTCTATACTGTATGACCAGTGCATATATACATAAAGCAGAGACCCCTCTATACTGTGTGACCAGTGCATATATACATAAAGCAGAGACCCCACTATACTGTGTGGACCAGTGCATATATACATAAAGCAGAGACCCTCTATACTGTGTGACCAGTGCATATATACATAAAAGCAGGGAACACTCTATACTGTATGACCAGTGCATATATACATAAAGCAGAGACCCCTCTATACTGTGTGACCATGCATATATACATAAAAGCAGAGACCCCACTATACTGTATGACCAGTGCATATATACATAAAGCAGAGACCCCACTATACTGTATGACCAGTGCATATATACATAAAGCAGAGACCCCACTATACTGTATGACCAGTGCATATATACATAAAGCAGAGACCCCTCTATACTGTATGACCAGTGCATATATACATAAAGCAGAGACCCCTCTATACTGTATGACAGTGCATATATACATAAAGCAGAGACCCCACTATACTGTATGACCAGTGCATATATACATAAAGCAGAGACCCCACTATACTGTATGACCAGTGCATATATACATAAAAGCAGAGACCCCTCTATACTGTGTGACCAGTGCATATATACATAAAGCAGAGACCCCTCTATACTGTGTGACCAGTGCATATATACATAAAGCAGAGACCCCTCTATACTGTATGACCAGTGCATATATACATAAAGCAGAGACCCCACTATACTGTGTGACCAGTGCATATATACATAAAGCAGAGACCCCTCTATACTGTATGACCAGTGCATATATACATAAAGCAGAGACCCCACTATACTGTATGACCAGTGCATATATACATAAAGCAGAGACCCCTCTATACTGTGTGACCAGTGCATATATACATAAAGCAGAGACCCCTCTATACTGTGTGACCAGTGCATATATACATAAAGCAGAGACCCCTCTATACTGTATGACCAGTGCATATATACATAAAGCAGAGACCCCACTATACTGTATGACCAGTGCATATATACATAAAGCAGAGACCCCTCTATACTGTATGACCAGTGCATATATACATAAAGCAGAGACCCCTCTATACTGTGTGACCAGTGCATATATACATAAAGCAGAGACCCCTCTATACTGTATGACCAGTGCATATATACATAAAGCAGAGACCCCTCTATACTGTATGACCAGTGCATATATACATAAAGCAGGAGACCCCTCTATACTGTGTGACCAGTGCATATATACATAAAGCAGAGACCCCTCTATACTGTATGACCAGTGCATATATACATAAAGCAGAGACCCCTCTATACTGTATGACCAGTGCATATATACATAAAGCAGAGACCCCTCTATACTGTGTGACCAGTGCATATATACATAAAGCAGAGACCCCTCTATACTGTATGACCAGTGCATATATACATAAAGCAGAGACCCCTCTAAACTGTGTGACCAGTGCATATATACATAAAGCAGAGACCCCTCTATACTGTATGACCAGTGCATATATACATAAAGCAGAGACCCCTCTAAACTGTGTGACCAGTGCATATATACATAAAGCAGAGACCCCTCTATACTGTATGACCAGTGCATATATACATAAAGCAGAGACCCCTCTATACTGTGTGACCAGTGCATATATACATAAAGCAGAGACCCCTCTATACTGTATGACCAGTACATATATACATAAAGCAGAGACCCCTCTATACTGTATGACCAGTGCATATATACATAAAGCAGAGACCCCTCTATACTGTATGACCAGTGCATATATACATAAAGCAGAGACCCCTCTATACTGTGTGACCAGTGCATATATACATAAAGCAGAGACCCCACTATACTGTATGACCAGTGCATATATACATAAAGCAGAGACCCCTCTATACTGTATGACCAGTGCATATATACATAAAGCAGAGACCCCTCTATACTGTGTGACCAGTGCATATATACATAAAGCAGAGACCCCACTATACTGTATGACCAGTGCATATATACATAAAGCAGAGACCCCTCTATACTGTATGACCAGTGCATATATACATAAAGCAGAGACCCCTCTATACTGTATGACCAGTGCATATATACATAAAGCAGAGACCCCTCTATACTGTATGACCAGTGCATATATACATAAAGCAGAGACCCCTCTATACTGTATGACCAGTGCATATATACATAAAGCAGAGACCCCTCTATACTGTATGACCAGTGCATATATACATAAAGCAGAGACCCCTCTATACTGTATGACCAGTGCATATATACATAAAGCAGAGACCCCTCTATATTGTGTGACCAGTACATATATACATAAAGCAGAGACCCCTCTATACTGTATGACCAGTGCATATATACATAAAGCAGAGACCCCTCTATACTGTGTGACCAGTGCATATATACATAAAGCAGAGACCCCTCTATACTGTATGACCAGTGCATATATACATAAAGCAGAGACCCCTCTATACTGTATGACCAGTGCATATATACATAAAGCAGAGACCCCTATATACTGTATGACCAGTTCATATATACATAAAGCAGAGACCCCTCTCTACTGTATGACCAGTGCATATATACATAAAGCAGAGACCCCTCTATACTGTATGACCAGTGCATATATACATAAAGCAGAGACCCCTCTATACTGTGTGACCAGTGCATATATACATAAAGCAGAGACCCCTCTATACTGTATGACCAGTACATATATACATTATTATTATTATTATTATTTATTATTATAGCGCCATTTATTCCATGGCGATTTACATGTGATAGGGATATACATAACAAAAGCATTTACATAATCTTAACAAAATGAGTCAGCGACTGGTACAGGAGGAGCGAGGACCCTGCCCGCGAGGGCTCACAGTCTACAAGGGATGGGTGAGGATACAGTAGGTGAGGGTAGAGCTGGTCGTGCACTGGTGTGGTGGCGCAAGGACCCTGCCCGCGAGGGCTCACAGTCTACAGGAGATGGGTGAGGATACAGTAGGTGAGGGTAGAGCTGGTCGTGGAGCGGTGTGGTGGAGCGAGGACCCTGCCCGTGAGGGCTCACAGTCTACAAGGGATGGGTGAGGATACAGTAGGTGAGGGTAGAGCTGGTCGTGCAGTGGTGTTTACTGCAGGTTGTAGGCTTGTCGGAAGAGGTGGGTCTTCAGGTTCCTTTTGAAGGTTTCCACGGTCGGCGAGAGTCTGATATGTTGGGGTAGAGAGTTCCAGAGTAGGGGGGAAGCACGGGAGAAATCTTGTATACGATTGTGGGAGGAGGAGATAAGAGGGGAGTAGAGCAGGAGATCTTGTGAGGATCGGAGGTTGCGTGCAGGTAAGTACCGGGAGACTAGGTCACAGATGTATGGAGGAGACAGGTTGTGGATGGCTTTGTATGCCATGGTTAGAGTTTTGAACTGAATTCTCTGGGCAATAGGGAGCCAGTGAAGGGATTGACAGAGAGGAGAGGCCGGGGAATAGCGGGGGGACAGGTGGATTAGTCGAGCAGCAGAGTTTAGGATAGATTGGAGAGGTGCAAGAGTGTTGGAAGGGATGCCACGGAGCAGGAGGTTGCAGTAGTCGAGGCGGGATATGATGAGGGCATGCACTAGTGTTTTTGCAGAGTCTTTGCTGAGGAATGCACGGATCCGGGAGATGTTTTTGAGTTGGAGTCGGCAGGAGGTGGAAAGGGCTTGAATATGTGGCTTGAAGGAGAGATCAGAGTCCAGGGTTACCCCAAGGCAGCGAGCTTGTGGGACTGGGGAGAGTGAACAGCCATTGACGTTGATGGATAGGTCGGATGGGGGATGTGAATGAGAGGGTGGAAAGATGATGAACTCTGTTTTATCCATGTTGAGTTTTAGAAACCTGTCGGAGAACAAGGATGAGATGGCGGACAGACATTGTGGGATTCTGGTTAGTAGGGAGGAGATATCGGGTCCAGAGAGGTAGATCTGTGTGTCGTCAGCATAGAGGTGATACTGAAAGCCGTGAGACTCTATGAGCTGTCCCAGGCCGAAGGTGTAGATGGAGAAGAGCAGAGGTCCTAGAACTGAACCTTGGGGGACACCGACAGATAGGGGGCGAGATGAGGAGGTGGTGCGTGAGTGGGAGACGCTGAATGTCCTGTCTGTTAAGTATGAGGAGATCCAAGATAGAGCCAAGTCCGTGATGCCAAGAGACGAGAGAATCTGGAGTAAGAGGGAATGGTCCACTGTGTCAAAGGCAGATGACAGGTCCAGAAGGAGGAGGATGGAGTAGTGTCGCTTGGATTTGGCATTTAGTAGGTCATTGGTGACTTTGGTCAGGGCAGTTTCAGTCGAGTGATGCGGTCGGAAGCCAGATTGTAGACGGTCGAAGAGGGAGCAGGAGGAGAGGTGGGAGGACAGTTCAAGGTGGACATGTTGTTCTAGAAGTTTTGAGGCAAAGGGGAGGAGTGATATGGGGCGGTAGCTGGTCAGAGAGGAAGGGTCAAGGGAGGGCTTTTTGAGGATGGGTGTGATTGCGGCATGTTTGAAACATGAGGGGAAGACTCCGGTTGTTAGTGATAGATTGAAGAGGTGGGTTAGGGTTGGGATGAAGACTGAGGTGAGGTTAGTGATGAGGTGGGATGGGATTGGGTCAAGTTCGCAGGTGGTGAGGTGTGATTTGGAGAGTAAAGAGGAGACTTGACCTTCTGTAATGGTGGAGAAGTGGGGTTTGGAGGAGGAGGGTTGAGTAGATATGAGGAGGGGTTGTGTGGACTTTAGGCCAAAGTTTTGTCTGATGGTGTCAATCTTCTGTTTGAAGAATGAGGCAAAGTCGTCGGCTGAGATGAGAGAAGAGGGAGGAGGTGCTGGGGGACGAAGGAGAGAGCTGAAAGTGTTAAATAGCTGTTTAGGGTTGTGAGATAGGGAGGATATGAGAGATGAGAAGTAGGTTTGTTTTGCTGTAGTGAGTGCGGACTTGAAATTAGTGAGGGATTGCTTGAATGCGATGAAGTGCTCGATGGAGTGAGACCTTTTCCATCTCCGCTCCGCAACCCTGGAGGCCCGGCGCAGTTCTTTGGTAAGTTTAGTGTGCCAGGGTTGCCTGTTGAATGTGCGAGGTGTGGTGTGTGTGAGAGGGGCGATCAAGTCTAGAGCTGCAGCTATTGTGGTGTTATATGAAGCAGCAGCAACGTCTGCATCGTGCAAGGAATTTATGTCTGTGAGAGGAAGGAGGGATTCAGAGAGAGAGTGTAGGTCAAGGTGTTTGAGATTTCTGCGAGGGTGTGTGAGTTTGTGGAGTGGGGATTGTGCACCCGGAGAGGAGAGGGTAGAGAATGTGAGGAGGTTATGGTCAGAGAGAGGGAGTGGTGAGTTAGAGAGGTTAGATAGGGAACAGAGGCGGGTGAAGATGAGGTCCAGTGTGTGGCCATCTTTGTGGGTGGGTGTGGAAGACCATTGAGTGAGTCCAAAGGAGGAAGTGAGGGATAGGAGCTTAGAGACAGACGAGTGGGGAGTGTCAATGGGGATGTTGAAGTCACCCATTATGATAGTGGGGATGTCAGTGGAAAGGAAGTGAAGCAGCCAGGTAGTGAAATGGTCTAAGAAGGTGGTGGCTTGCCCTGGGGGTCGGTAAACGACGGCCAGTTGGAGGTTGGAGGGGGAATAGATGCGCACACAGTGCACCTCAAAAGAGGGGAGTGTAACGGAGGGTGGCAGTGGGATTTTGGTGAAAGCGCAGAGTTCTGATAGGAGGAAACCTACGCCTCCACCATGTTTGCCATTGGGGTGGGGGGTGTGGGAAAGGTGGAATCCGCCATATGAAAGGGCAGCTGGGGAGGCTGTGTCAGAGGGGGTGAGCCAGGTTTCGGTGATGGCGAGGAAGGAGAGTTTGTTTGTAATGAAAAGATCGTGGATGAAGGAAAGTTTGTTGCAGACAGAGCGAGCGTTCCATAGAGCTCCTGTTAGTATAGCTGAGGAGGTGGGTATTAGTTGGATGGGTATGAGGTTAGAAGGGTTGCGACAGTTTGAGGAAGGTCGTGGATAGGAGGTAGAAGTAACTGTGGGGATATGGCGAGGAGGACCAGGATTTGGAGAGATATCTCCAGCAGTGAGGAGGAGCAGAGAAAGTGTTAGCAGGTGGGAGCAAGAGAGAGCATGAGGTGGCAGCCTGTGTTTGGAGATCCAGGATTGAATGTTGAGGAATAATTTGGAGGAGGAGGTGAGATGAATGGGGAGGATAGAGGGAGAGATGATGAGTTTCTTACTTGGTGTAGGGATTTGAGGGGTTATTAGAAAGTGGAGGACTATAGAGGAAAAAGTGAGAGCTAACAGAAACATAGTTTAAGGAGAGTAAGTGGTCAAAGTGTTTGTTACCTGACTCCTGCCCCGACTAACGGCCTCTGAAATAACTGCCACTTCTCTCCGAAGCCACTTTGCACAAGAAGACGCGTGCACCCCTTACAGAGAGTCTAAATATATAGGCCACATTAAACTATATCAGGTGTAGGGCATTGTGGGAACGGCTTGTGGATAAATTAACAGCTGGTCATTTCAACAGGAGATGGCTGGGTGATCAAAGACAGAGCCAGGACGCAAGTCTCTGCAGTTTAGCACCTCTAAAAATCAGATAAGGTATATAGTGGGGAAAGAAGAAACATATGTGAATATTGATTGGAGTGGGACAGATGAAGCAGGGGAATTATGCAGAGCATATACCAGAGAGACGGGTCAGCAGAGCATTAGAAGACAGCATACATAGGAGCAGGGGAATTATGCAGAGCATGTACATAAAGCAGAGACCCCTCTATACTGTATGACCAGTACACACTCATACATATGTATATACACATACAGCATTTATCTCCTATATATATATATACATACATACCCAGTATACGACTTTATATGACCAGTGTATACAAATATACATCCTGTAGAAAGCCATATATACTGTATGCTTAATACACATATATACGTCCAGTATAGACATGTATACATACATGCATGCATCCAAAATAGACCCTCTATATATGTATATACACCCAGCACAGACCTGTATATATGTATATATACCCAGCACAGACCTGTATATATGTATATACACCCAGCACAGACCTGTATATATGTATATACACCCAGCACAGACCTGTATATATGTATATATACCCAGCACAGACCTGTATATTTCGCCGGTACACAGTATAGATAATTATATATATATAGACGTATATTTGTGGTCATGGTAGGGTCATGGTGCTGGTTCTGCCGATGACTGGGTATATATTATTATCCTCCTGATGATTTTGTCGCTGTTGTTATGATGAGGATGATGAGGATACATGGCGCGCTGTCAGGGTGAATCACCATGTGATGTTATTCTTGCTGGATGATGACTCCCTGCAGTCACGCACGGTATGGAGGGTGTTTTATGGGATTGGGGTTATTTCTTGTACACTCAGCCCTCACCGTTCTCTGTAATTAAAGATTTAGGAGCTATGAGACAAGCATAGAGGCCAGCGAGGGCCAAACAGGTACCACAGGGATGTAACTATAGGTGGCGCCCTGGAGCCTACGGGGTCCCTGTGCCACATGAGGAGATCCCAGTATTAGCAATGGTGAACAGGAGAGAGAATGACACGATAACATGGACCCCCAGCAATCATCACTGCTCTATAATGTCACTAGTGAAGCTGTGATGGATCCCCATCATGGGTCTACTGTGGTCACTACGAATGGTTTATTATGATGGGTCTAATATGCTCACTATGAATTGTCTTATGATGGGACTACTGTAGTCACTATGAGTCTACTACGACAGAGCTACTAAAATGGGTGTACTATGGTCACTTTGATGGTTCTATGGTGGTCAATATGACGGGTCTAATATGTTCACTATAAATGGTCTACTACAATAGGTCTACTATAGTCACTATGAATGGTCTACTATGAGACGTCTACTATGGTCACTATGAGAAATCAACTATGAATGGTCTTCTGTGGTCACTATGAAGGGTCTACTATGGGCACTATGATTTGTCTAATATGACAGGTCTACTAAGACTGGTCTACAATGCTTACTATGATGGATTTACTATGATCACTATGACAAATCTACTATGATCACTATGAATGGTCAACTACGAGGAATCTAATGTGATCACTATGACATATCTACTACGACGGGTATTCTATGATGGGTCTACTATGGCAGGTCTGATATGAAGGGTTCCTATGATAGATGAATATAAAGGGTTACTATGACCGGTCACTACAGCCTTCTTCACTTAATGATATGTTATTAGATCACCAGCACAGGGACAGTATTAGAAGAGATCCCCCCCCCCGGTGAAGAGGTGAGAGCCACACCAGAGTGTCATCTCCTGAAGAGACCGGCCTGGTGACTGTCTCCTCTCAGGGCGTGTGAAGCTTTGAGGCATTGTGTATTAATCACACCGATACAGCCACATTCCCCAGGAGCAGGAGACTCACCTGTCTGGGACGACACAGGTGGAGCCCTAAGGTGGGCCAGTTCAGACACATAGCTGGGAGTAAGGGGCGGGCTCGGCCTCACAACAGGTGTGATTATGACACAGCCAGTGATTCGATGAGCATAGAGGTCTCATGTCCCCGGCTTCAGGATTGGTCATTATATCATTCAAAGATAAAGGAATTGCACATGCCTGGAGGCCTAAGAGGACCATCCACCACTGAGACCCCAGTACACTTGGTGAACAAAGGCTTAAAGGACTCGGTCAGCACAGGATGACTGTTCAAATCAAGTACAGACGCTCGGTGCTTCATGGCGGCCAATCATGTATACACCTTCCCACCTGCTCGTTTTCCATCTATCTCCATCCTTCTCTGGCTCTATGAAGTCAGAGCTGTCAATCAAAGAAGAAAGAAGGTGATTGGAAATTGAGGGAAAACAAGCAAGTAGGAGGGCATATTTAAATGTTTGGTCATGCCATGATGCACCGAGCGCCTGTATTTGGTTTGAAAAGTCATCTTGTGCTGACAGAGTCACTGTAAGATAAGCATCCACCATAATGGACTTAATACACTTGTGACTAGAGGTCTAAGAGGAGCATCCATCATCTTGATCCCAATACACTGGTGACCAAAGATCTGACAGTAATGTTTCCCAATTCACTGGTAACCAGAAGCTTAAGAGGAGCATCCACTACCTAGACACCAATACATTGGGGAAATAAGGTCTAAGAAGAGCAACAACATAATCACCTCAGTACACTAGTGACCAGAGGACTGAGAGGGACATCCACCATCCAGAACCCAATACAATGGTGACCAAAGGTCTGAAAGGAGCAACCACCATTCTGACCAGACTACAAGGATAGTCTAAGGCTAGAGATGAATATCCACCATCTTGACCAGATTACATTGATAACCAGAGGCCTGAGAGGACGGACATCATCCATACCACAATACACTAGTGACCAGAGGCCTGAGAGGAGTAATTCCCTTCCTGATCCCAATACAATGGTGACCAGAGGTGTGAGGGGAGCGACCACCATCCTTACCAGAATAGACCGGTAACCAGAGGCCTGAGAGGAGCGACCATCATATTAACCACAATACACTAGTGCCCATAGCCTGAGAGGAGCGACCATCATCTTAACCACAATACACTAGTGTCCATAGGCCTGAAAGGAGTGACCATCATCTTAACCACAATACACTAGTGTCCATAGGCCTGAAAGGAGTAACCATCATCTTAACCACAATACACTAGTGCTCATAGGCCTGAGAGGAGCGACCATCATCTTAACCACAATACACTAGTGTCCATAGGCCTGAGAGGAGCGACCATCATCTTAACCACAATACACTAGTGCCCATAGGCCTGAGAGGAGCGACCATCATCTTAACCACAATACACTAGTGTCCATAGGCCTGAGAGGAGCGACCATCATATTAACCACAATACACTAGTGTCCATAGGCCTGAGAGGAGCGACCATCATCTTAACCACAATACACTAGTGTCCATAGGCCTGAGAGGAGCGACCATCATCTTAACCACAATACACTAGTGTCCATAGGCCTGAGAGGAGCGACCATCATATTAACCACAATACACTAGTGTCCATAGGCCTGAGAGGAGCGACCATCATATTAACCACAATACACTAGTGCCCATAGGCCTGAGAGGAGCGACCATCATCTTAACCACAATACACTAGTGTCCATAGGCCTGAAAGGAGTGACCATCATCTTAACCACAATACACTAGTGCCCATAGCCCTGAGAGGAGCAACCATCATCTTAACCACAATACACTAGTGCTCATAGGCCTGAGAGGAGCGACCATCATCTTAACCACAATACACTAGTGTCCATAGGCCTGAGAGGAGCGACCATCATATTAACCACAATACACTAGTGTCCATAGGCCTGAGAGGAGCGACCATCATATTAACCACAATACACTAGTGCCCATAGGCCTGAGAGGAGCGACCATCATCTTAACCACAATACACTAGTGCCCATAGGCCTGAGAGGAGCGACCATCATCTTAATCACAATACACTAGTGCTCATAGGCCTGAGAGGAGTGACCATCATCTTAACCACAATACACTAGTGTCCATAGGCCTAAGAGGAGCGACCATCATATTAACTACAATACACTAGTGCCCATAGGCCTGAGAGGAGCGACCATCATATTAACCACAATACACTAGTGCCCATAGGCCTGAGAGGAGTGACCATCATCTTAACCACAATACACTAGTGCTCATAGGCCTGAGAGGAGCGACCATCATATTAACCACAATACACTAGTGCTCATAGGCCTGAGAGGAGTGACCATCATCTTAACCACAATACACTAGTGCTCATAGGCCTGAGGGGAGCGACCATCATCTTAACCACAATACACTAGTGCTCATAGGCCTGAGAGGAGCGACCATCATATTAACCACAATACACTAGTGCTCATAGGCCTGAGAGGAGTGACCATCATCTTAATCACAATACACTAGTGTCCATAGGCCTGAGAGGAGTGACCATCATCTTAACCACAATACACTAGTGTCCATAGGCCTGAAAGGAGTGACCATCATCTTAACCACAATACACTAGTGTCCATAGGCCTGAGAGGAGCGACCATCATATTAACCACAATACACTAGTGCCCATAGGCCTGAGAGGAGTGACCATCATCTTAACCACAATACACTAGTGCTCATAGGCCTGAGAGGAGCGACCATCATATTAACCACAATACACTAGTGCCCATAGGCCTGAGAGGAGCGACCATCATATTAACCACAATACACTAGTGCCCATAGGCCTGAGAGGCGCATTTACCAAGTGACTTTGTAAGAAATATAATGGGAGAACATGGACGTTCCTTTCTCTACAATGAAATGATGGTTGTATTTCTGGATCAGTTGCTATGATGCCAGGAAACTGAAACCTCTGAGGTTTCCCGCAATCCTCAGTGAGTGCGGTGTGAATATTACGGACTCCTCCGCACTAATATAGGTAAACATAACTTCCAGCTCTCTGAGGACGTCCATGGATTCCTACTGTTGATAGTTGGAATAATAATTATTATAATTGGCAGGAAGTGACCCACATGCCACCCTCCTCACTCTTCTGCTTTGTTATGCGGCTTCCGTGCCCAGCTTGGGCGTTGAGACCCAGCCCCGCTCCACCCATCATATTGTCTCCTACGTTGCCTAATAAATCCCGAGACTAAACTCCATTATTCTGCCTCACTTGCTTTTCAATGATTCATGTCTTGTTATTGTAATGAGGAAAGTTTATATAAAGCTCCGTATCCATCCCAGGACTTGTATAGATAACGTACATCAGAAGGCATAATATAGAAATGGTGGGAAGTAATAGAGGGAATGCGCAGACATGATGCGGACCCCATAGAGGCAGTATATATTAGTATATTAGTATGACCCTACAGTATACTCCACGTTATGGTAAGATCATACTACGTCTATATACTGCCTTTACATTACTTGCACTCTATAGTGTCTGCATAATGTCTACAAATTCTCTATATTGCTTCATATCATTTCTACACAGCCCAGATTATATAAAACAAATCATGCACCTATACGGTACATATATAGGAAAGATCCTGCACCCATACAGTACATATATAGGAAAGATCCTGCACCCATACAGTACATGTATAGGAAAGATTGTGCACCCATACAGTACATATATAGGAAAGATCCTGCACCCATACTGTACATATATAGGAAAGATCCTGCACCCATACGGTACATATATAGGAAAGATCCTGCACCCATACTGTACATATATAGGAAAGATTGTGCACCCATACGGTACATATATAGGAAAGATCCTGCACCCATACGGTACATATATAGGAAAGATCCTTCACCCATACAGTACTGTACATATATAGGAAAGATCCTGCACCCATACAGTACATATATAGGAAAGATCCTGCACCCATACAGTACATATATAGGAAAGATCCTGCACCCATACGGTACATATATAGGAAAGATCCTGCACCCATACAGTACTGTACATATATAGGAAAGATCCTGCATCCATACAGTACTGTACATATATAGGAAAGATCCTGCACCCATACAGTACATGTATAGGAAAGATCCTGCACCCATACAGTACTGTACATATATAGGAAAGATCCTGCACCCATACAGTACTGTACATATATAGGAAAGATCCTGCACCCATACAGTACATGTATAGGAAAGATCCTGCACCCATACAGTACTGTACATATATAGGAAAGATCCTGCACCCATACTGTACATATATAGGAAAGATCCTGCACCCATACGGTACATATATAGGAAAGATCCTGCACCCATACAGTACATGTATAGGAAAGATCCTGCACCCATACAGTACATATATAGGAAAGATCCTGCACCCATACGGTACATATATAGGAAAGATCCTGCACCCATACGGTACATATATAGGAAAGATCCTGCACCCATACAGTACATGTATAGGAAAGATCCTGCACCCATACAGTACATATATAGGAAAGATCCTGCACCCATACGGTACATATATAGGACAGATCCTGCACCCATGCGGTACATATATAGGAAAGATCCTGTACCCATACTGTACATAGATAGGACAGGTCCTGCACCCATACTGTACATAGGACAGGTCCTGCACCTATACAGTACATAGATAGGACAGGTCCTGCACCCATACTGTACACAGATAGGACAGGTCCTGCACCCATACTGTACACAGATAGGACAGGTCCTGCACCCATACTGTACACAGATAGGACAGGTCCTGCACCCGTACTGTACACAGATTGGACAGGTCCTGCAACCGTACTGTACACAGATAGGACAGGTCCTGCATCCGTACTGTACACAGATAGGACAGGTCCTGCACCCGTACTGTACACAGATAGGACAGGTCCTGCACTCTTACTGTACACAGATAGGACAGGTCCTGCACCCTTACTGTACACAGATAGGACAGGTCCTGCACCCGTACTGTACACAGATAGGACAGGTCCTGCACCCGTACTGTACACAGATAGGACAGGTCCTGCACCCGTACTGTACACAGATAGGGCAGGTCCTGCACCCGTACTGTACACAGATAGGACAGGTCCTGCACCCGTACTGTACACAGATAGGACAGGTCCTGCACCCACACAGTACATAGATAGGATAGGTCCTGCACCCACACAGTACACATATAGGACAGGTCCTGCACCCATACAGTACACATAGGGTACAGATCCTGACAGCCAGCCCCACTGCCGATACAGTGTCATTCATTGCCGGGAGCGCCGTTACAGCCGTCGTGCTGTATATTCAGAGTGGTTACTGAACTTCCGCCGGCGCCGCCTCCGTCACTGAAACCGGAATTCTGCCGGAGGGAATAAAGTTAATTTTCTCCCGGCAGCGTTCGACTAAGTGCGGGTGCCAGGCAGGTTAACAACGCTATTAACCTGCAGATTAACCTTATAACTGCAAGTTAATAGTGTTTTTTCTGGTGACAGGTTACCTTTAAAGAGCAGTATGGGGCACAAAATCCTAGATAACACACCCCCCCCCCCAGTGCTGGTACAACCCCATCTACTAAGTACTAGTGCATTCTAGGTCAACACAGCCAGTGGGTAACAGAGAGGATGGAGCCAGCACAAGGACGGGTGTTATCTTTGAACCCAAGTGGATGCTATCAGCTAGCGGGGTGACAAATGGAACAGGTTTCATCTTTTAATCTGAGTGGATGTAGCCAGTGCTTAGTATAGAGAGCAGTCCATCCTAGACTCTAAGGTCCAGCTTAGCTATCTTATCCCTACGTCCACCCAGGAACAGCTCTCTTATCCCTACTTCCACCCAGGAACAGCTCTCTTATCCCTACTACCACCCAGGAAAAGCTCTCTTATCCCTACTACCAACCAGGAACAGCTCTCTTATCCCTACTACCACCCAGGAACAGCTCTCTTATCCCTACTACCACCCAGGAACAGCTCTCTTATCCCTACTTCCACCCAGGAACAGCTCTCTTATCCCTACTACCACCCAAGAACAGCTCTCTTATCCCTACTACCACCCAGGAACAGCTCTCTTATCCCTACTACCACTCAGGAACAGCTCTCTTATCCCTACTACCAACCAGGAACAGCTCTCTTATCCCTACTACCACCCAGGAACAGCTCTCTTATCCCTACTACCAACCAGGAACAGCTCTCTTATCCCTACTACCACCCAGGAACAGCTCTCTTATCCCTACTACCACTCAGGAACAGCTCTCTTATCCCTACTACCACCCAGGAACAGCTCTCTTCTCCCTACTACCAACCAGGAACAGCTCTCTTATCCCTACTACCACCCAGGAACAGCTCTCTTATCCCTACTACCACCCAGGAACAGCTCTCTTATCCCTACTACCACCCAGGAACAGCTCTCTTATCCCTACTACCACCAAGGAACAGCTCTCTTATCCCTACTACCACTCAGGAACAGCTCTCTTATCCCTACTACCAACCAGGAACAGCTCTCTTATCCCTACTACCACCCAGGAACAGCTCTCTTATCCCTACTACCACCCAGGAACAGCTCTCTTATCCCTACTACCACTCAGGAACAGCTCTCTTATCCCTACTACCACCCAGGAACAGCTCTCTTATCCCTACTACCACTCAGGAACAGCTCTCTTATCCCTACTATCACCCAGGAGCAGCTCTCTTATCCCTAGTACCACCCATGAATAGCTCTCTTATCTCTACTACCACTCAGGAACAGCTCTCTTATCCCTACTACCACCCAGGAACAGCTCTCTTATCCCTACTACCACTCAGGAACAGCTCTCTTATCCCTACTATCACCCAGGAGCAGCTCTCTTATCCCTACTACCACCCATGAATAGCTCTCTTATCTCTACTACCACCCAGGAACAGCACTCCTAGCCCTACTACCACCCAGGAAAAGCTATCTTATCCCTACTACCACCCAGGAACATCTCTTTCATCCCTACTGCCACCCAGGGCCGGCTCCAGGTTTTTCTGGGCCCCGGGCGAAAGAGTCTCAGTGGGCCCCTTTAACACATGCCACGATTCATGATGCAGAGATACAGCGGAGAAATATATATATATATATATATATATATATATATATATAGTACAATGCAAAGATTTCACTTCTTACATTACATGAGTGATATCTATTGTAAATTCCACAATAGCTCAGAAACCGGTGAATCGCTCCACACAGAATACTGGCCCCCATATAAGGCTCCATACGGAATACTGTCCCCCATATAAGGCTTCATACGGAAAACTGGCCCGCATATAAGGCCCCATACGGAATACTGGTCCCTATATAAGGCCCCATACGGAATACTGGCCCCCATATAAGGCTCCATGCGCAATACTGACCCCCATATAAGGCTCCATACAGAATACTGGCCCCCATATAAGGCTCCATACGGAATACTGGCCCCCATATAAGGCTCCATACGGAATACTGGCCCCCATATAAGGCTCCATACGGAATACTGGCCCCCATATAAGGCTCCATACGGAATACTGGCCCGCATATAAGGCCCCATACGGAATACTGGCCCCCATATAAGGCTCCATACGGAATACTGGCCCCCATATAAGGCCCCATACGGAATACTGGCCCCCATATAAGGCCCCATACGGAATACTGGCCCGCATATAAGGCCCCATACGGAATACTGGCCCCCATATAAGGCTCCATACGGAATACTGGCCCCCATATAAGGCTCCATACGGAATACTGGCCCCCATATAAGGCTCCATACGGAATACTGGCCCCCATATAAGGCTCCATACGGACTACTGGCCCCCATATAAGGCTCCATACGGAATACTGGCCCCCATATAAGGCTCCATACGGAATACTGGCCCCCATATAAGGCTCCATATGGAATACTGGCCCCCATATAAGGCCCTATACGGAATACTGGCCCCCATATAAGGCTCCATACGGAATACTGGCCTCCATATAAGGCTACATACGGAATACTGGCCCCCATATAAGGCTCCATACAGAATACTGGCCCCATATAACGCTCCATACAGGATACTGGTCCCCTTATAAAGCTCCATACAGGATACTGGCCCCCATATAACGCTCCATACAGGATACTGGTCCCCTTATAAAACTCCATACAGGATACTGGCCCCCATATAACGCTCCATACAGGATACCGGTCCCCTTATAACGCTCCATACAGGATACTGGCCCCCATATAATGCTGCATGCAGGCTGTTACCCCCCACATAATGCCCCATAGAGGCTGTCCCCCCCTTATAATGCTCCATGCAGGCTGTTACCCTCCACATAATGCCCCATACATCCCCCCCCCTTTTAATGCTCCATGCAGGCTGTTACCCCCCACATAATGCCCCATACAGGCTGTCCCCCCCTTATAATGCTCCATGCAGGCTGTTACCCTCCACATAATGCCCCATACAGGCCCCCCCCTTATAATGCTCCATGCAGGCTGTTCCCCCCCACATAATGCACTATGCAGGCTGCTCCCCCCTTTATAATGCCCCATGCAGGCTGTTCCCCACCTTATAATGCCCCATGCAGGATGTCACCCCCCCCCTCTTTATAATGCCCAATGCAGGATGTCCCCCCCTCCCTTTATAATGCCCCATGCAGGATGTCCCCCCCTCTCTTTATAATGCCCCATGCAGGATGCCCCCCCCTCTCTTTATAATGCTCCATGGAGGATGCCACCTCCCCCCCCTTCTCTTTATACTGCCCCATGCCTCCATACATTAAAAAAAAAAAATCAAATACTCACCTCCCTTCTCCTCACCTGCTACCTGCTGCCCGCTGCTCGGGTCCGAACTCCAGCGTTGTCGGCGTCTTCCCGCTCAGCGCTCCCTGTGACGGCTCAGGGGAGGGCGCGGTGTAAAGACGTCACAGCGCCCTCTGACCTGAGACGTCACAGGGAGTGCAGAGCAGGAAGACAGCTGATCTGCGGAGGCACGGGGAGAGGTAAGTATCCAGCTGCCGGGGCCCTGAGCAAGCGGCGGAGAAGGGCGGGTGCTGACACCGCTCTCCTCCGCCCATAGCCCAGCGGGGTGCGCGACCGCCAGTGGGCCCCTCTGCCTGCTCAGGGCCCCGGCATTTGCCCGGGTGCTGACGCCGGCCCTGCACCCAGGAACAGCTCTCTTAGCTCTACTACCCCCCCAGGAGCAGCTCTCTATTCCTTACTACCCCCCAGGAACAGCTCTCTTATCCCTACTACCAACCAGGGACATCTCTCTTAGCTCTACTATCACTGAGGAACATCTCTCTTAGCCCTACCACCCAGGAACAGCTCTCTCTGCTCTACTACCATCCAAAAACAGCTATTGTTACACGCACACCGCTAGGTTCAGGTAGAGGTGAGACAGGTTACATGAATTCTTTGGAATCCTGGGGGAACCGTTACTCAGGGCGACCATAGACCATGTGCTGCAGCTTATCTCAGGCACACAGGGGTATTGACCCTCGGGCAGAGACACGTAGGTTGTTTCACTTGCTGACCAGACACACTTGACAAGAGTCCTCATAAACGGTAGAACAGTAGCATTTAATAAGAAGCTGCACAGCCAGTGCAAGTCCAGTCTTATGAGCAACAGGCTCCAGTGACAAACAGTAGTTTCCTTAGCAGCACAGCAGTTCACAGTCTTCCCAGTACAGGACAGCACAGTTCTAATGCAAAGGCACATTAATGAACACAGCATTCTTTGCAGCACAGTGAGATGGAGGAGGGGGGAGGGTTTTCTGAGGGAGATGATTCTTGTGACACTATTTCTTCCAGTACTTATCTTTCTGCCTGACAATACTCTGCACTGCTAGTTCAGGAACTCTACCTGACCTGTGCTTAGCTTCACTCCTGACTTGAATCCTTTTCACTTGCAGGGACGCTTCTGTGAGATACAGAACACAAACACCACCTTTCCCTTTGGCTCCAGCCAGACAGTAAACAACTTCCCCACAATCCCCCTGGGGCTCTGCTAAAACACTCCCCTTCTTCTGTGACTTTGTTAACCCCTCTAGTTTCTGGATGCTTTTAAAGCACCAGCACTACTTCTGCATGTCACACTAACTTATTCTTATTACCACCCAGGAACAGCTATCTTATCCCTACTACCACCCTGGAACAGCTATCTTATCCCTACTACCACCCAGGAATAGCTATCTTAGCCCTTCTACCACCCAGAAACAGCTCTCTTATCCCTACTACCACCCAGGAACAGCTCTCTTATCCCTGCTGGCACCCAGGAACAGCTCTTTAGCTCTGCTACCACCCAGGAACAGCTCTCTTAGCTCTACTACCAACCAGTAACAACTATCTTATCCTTACTTCCACCCAGAAACAGCTCTCTTCGCTCTACTACCACCCTAGAACAGCTATCTTATCCCTACTACCACCCAGAAACGGCTATCTTAACCCTACTATCACCCAGAAAAAGCTCTTTCTGCTCTACTACCACCCAGGAACAGCTATCTTATCCCTACTACCACCAAGGAACAGCTCTCTTCGCTCTACTACCACCCTAGAACAGCTCTCTTAGCCCTACTACCATCCAGGAACAGCTCTCTTAGCCCTACTACCACCCAGGAACAGCTCTCTTAACCCTACTACCACCCAGGAACAGCTCTCTTAGCTCTACTGCCACCCAGGAACAACTCTTTAGCTCTGCTACCACCCAGGAACAGCTCTCTTAGCTCTACTACCACCCAGGAACAGCTCTTTAGCTCTGCTACCACCCAGGAACAGCTCTCTTAGCTCTACTACCAACCAGTTACAACTATCTTATCCTTACTTCCACCCAGAAACAGCTCTCTTCGCTCTACTACCACCCTAGAACAGCTCTCTTATCCCTACTACCACCCAGGAAAAGCTCTCTTAACCCTACTATCACCCAGAAACAGCCCTCTTCGCTCTACTACCACCCTAGAACAGCTCTCTTAACCCTACTATCACCCAGAAACAGCTCTCTTAGCCCTACTACCACCCAGGAATAGCTCTCTTAGTCCTACTACCACCCAGGAACAGCTCTCTTAGCCCTACTACCACCCAGGAACAGCTCTCTTAGCCCTACTGCCACCCAGGAACAGCTCTCTTATCCCTACTACCACTCAGGAATAGCTCTCTTAGCCCTACTGCCAATCAGAAACAGCTCTCTTAGCCCTACTATCACCCAGAAACAGCTCTCTTAGCCCTACTACCACCCAGGAACAGCTCTCTTAACCCTACTACCACTCAGGAACAGCTCTCTTAGCCCTTCTACCACTCAGGAACAGCTCTCTTAACCCTACTACCACCCAGGAACAGCTATCTTATCCTTACTACCACCCAGGAATAGCTATCTTATCCCTACTACCACCCAGGAACATGTCTCTTAGTCCAACTATCACCCAGGAACAGCTCTCTTAGCTCTGCTAACCAGGGACATGACTTTGGGAAGGGTGGGCCTTTAACTCCTGCAGCTTTATTTGTATAGCTGTATAGAGTTTAAGCAAGGTGTTTTACTGTGAGGAGGATGGGGCTTACATAAAGGAGGTAACTCTTTAACTTGTCTTTCTCTTTTTCTCTGACCGGATGAACTGGAGGAAACATCACCTGCCCTCCCACCCTGTTTTAACACTGTCCTACAATGCTTTATTCAACCATTACTTGAAAAATTAGGAATGCTTTATTGTATTTGTTCAATTAGCCATTGTATATTTTGTACCATGTCCAATTTTATCATGGCTATAAAGAGTTAACCTTAGCATTAACCTTCTAAGACCAAGGGAAAGACAATCCTTCAGCCATGGTTCCCTAGAGGTTTCCTCCACAGGGTTTTTTCCTCTCCTGAGCGCTGTGGGATGACTCTTTGTAAGTCGGAGGTGTGCCAAGTTTTCCCTTTGTAGGGGCATCTACTTTATAAGTTTACCAAAGTCATTTATAAAATTCAAAGGCTAAAAGTGTCATATGTGGCTTGCAATGTATAACTTGTCATAGCTTTGTGGTTTGGGAATCAGGTGGAAGTTGCAGACAAGTTAAGGTGGACTCATGTCAACTAGAAGAGGAAGTAAAGCTCATGGTGGTGAACAGGCTCGGCTTTGGTGGCCAGCCTGAAGGATGTCGTAATGGTAATGTCAATCAGGGGCGGGCAGGGTGGTTAAGCACAGGAGTGAGGATAAAAGGGTCATAGGTGCCCAGAAAGTTTACTGGCTCTGCTTGAATGGCCACCAGTGCGTACCGCCCCTTTATGGCTGTCTGTCCTTGTGCTGTATGTCAGACAGCTGGGGATATCACAATACTGGTGAATCACAATGTACTAGCCCTCCACCTAACTTCTAATGCGATTGTTTTAATCCTGTGATTTAAATAAAACTGTGGCCTTTTAGACAACCAAAATAATGTTGTCATGATTTATTAAGGGATTGGTGGCAGCTCTGGGTTGCTGGAATTTCAATGTTGTTTTTTTCCTTTGGTCCAGCTAGAGTTAATATAAGTTTCTTTTGGTCTGGTCAGCTAATGTTGGGTGGTTACCACTCCCACCTCCCTTTAAATAGTCACATGACCCATCAGCTGACTGTCAGTTATAGAGTTCATTCCATGCAGTTGAGGTGTGGAGCCCTCCTGTGACTGTGGTGGAGCCGCTGTAGGAGTTCTGTACTCTGGGGTCATTGTTGGAGCTTTGCTGCAGATTCTAAGTTAAGTTGTTTTCTTCTTGCTGCCAGTCCCTTCTTTGTCTTCTTACCCTGTGTAACATTACCAGTAGTGATAAGGCTAGCGTCCTTGTCGGCCAGTGCACTAGCCAGGGCTAGTAGAGGTGACAGTCAGGGACTAGGCACGTGACGGCGGCGAGGGGAAGGACCCGCGTAGGGTGTTAGGGGAGCTTAAGAACAGACACAGGTTAGTGTCAGGAGGTGTCCCATCCCTCGCTCCCTACCAATAGGGTCTTCCTCCCTACTTCATCATCCCATTGTAGCCATGTGTTGTGCCATTTGCTGGGCATCCCCTTGTCCGTCCGTGACATTATAACCGACCCACACCGTTTTTTTTCCTGAGTCCTTATAGCTCAAGCTTCTGAACAGCTGCTTCAGACCCTCACGGATGAGGTTACTCAGTTGCGGTCACAGGTGGCGCAGCAGCTTCGGCAATTGACTGGGTATTGGGTCTCAGCTCAACCAGAATCCAAAATATCTCTCCCTGACAGGTTCCATGGGGGGGAGAGATAAATTTGTGTTTTTTAGGGAAGTCTGCAAATTATATTTGAGGCTCCCCCCTCATTCCTCAGGGAGTGAGGAACAATGAGTGGGGATTGTGGTCTCCCTTCTTGGGGGTGATCCCCAGTCCTAGGCCTTCTCTCAACTGACCAACTCTCCATCTTTGCGGTCAGTGGACGAGTGTTTTGCGGCTTTGGTCCTAGTATATGGTGATCCTGATGGCATTTCCCTGGCGGAGTCAAAACTCCATAGGATCAAGCAAGGGGCCTAGTCGGCTGAGGAGTACTGCTCGGAGTTCTGGAGGTGGGACACTGACACTCAGTGGAATGATCTGTCCCTTAGGCGTCATTTTTGTGATGGTCTGTCAGTTAGGCTGCAGGATTCTCTGACCCAATTCTCTACTCCAAGGTTATAGGAGGCCGCCATGGCCCTTGCTATCAGGGTGAATAGATGCCTCAGGGAGAGCTTTACACCAATTCTGCCCCCTGTTGTAGTTCCTAGGGAGGAAGCCACGCAGGTGCTGTCGGAAGAACCCATGCAGTTGGGTGGTGCCTCCGTTCACACTAGTTGGCTGCGGCTCACCATGGGAAGGGGGCATGTCTTTACTGTGGTCTTACGGATCATTACATCAATGTCTGTCCATCTCGTGCCAAACTTGCTGTTTCATCGCATATGCCGTGTCGCCCTGGTCTTGTGGAGTGCAACGACCAGGGTGTGTACATTTTCTCCATTAATCGTTCTTCGTTTTCCATTTCAGCTGACATAATAGCGGGTGGGAAAACAGAGACTATTCCGGTTTTGGTGGATAGTGGAGCTGGAGTCAGTTTGGTGGATGCTCGCTTTGCTCAGTCCCATGGTCTAATCAGTAGGGCACTAGCAAGATCCATTGATTCTGCTCCCTTTGGCCAGAAGAATTTGACCCAAGTCGTACATAATGTGAACTTACGCATAGGGACTCTACATAGTGAGTTCCTGTCATGCTACATCTTGGAGGGTCTGCCTACGCCCATCGTCTTAGTCCTTCACTGGCTGAAGAAACACAATCCGGTGATAGATTGGCGGTCCAGAGAAGTAGTCAGTTGGGGTAAATTTTGTAAGAACAGTTGCCTGGGTGCTACTATCTCTGCCGTCTTGGTGAAACCTACACCTCCTTCTCTGGTGAGGGTAGCTAAGGTGCTACCAGAGAATAATGGGGAGACTCTATCCATACCCCAGGTTAACTCTAGACCTCGTTGTCCTTCCAGAAGGATTGGTAAGGGGGGTGCTAGTTACCACTGAGTCTCCTAAGGGGAAGAGTTTTGTCAAATTAGGGGACGCCTCCATTATCGGTCCTGCAAGAAGAGTACCATCTGGTTTCAAACGCATGTATAGTAATAAACGTTCAGGTCCGGACCTGTGTGTGAATGAGTATGTGTAAGTGTCCACTAAAAACATCAAGTGGAAGTATGCATCGGGGACTCTGGGTTCTAGGGTGATCAGTCTGTATAGGGTGTAACATGACTCCTGGACATGTTCTTGAGGGGAGATATGTATCGCTGAGGTTGGTAGCTTCAGTGATGTAAAACCGGGAAAGCATGCTCCAGCACACATAGTGCTGAGAGGGTTAATAGGACGTATCAGAGACTGTTTTTACGAGTAGTCATAAGAGACGGGTGGGATTGGCTGCTCACATATCCCTAGCCCAGGGTGTGTATATAAAATGGAGACCAAGTGTCTCATTCAGAGTGTGTGGCTGGAGGTGTGGAGACCTCCAGCGTGTCTGTGCTAAAAGACACTGACTGTGAGCTGGCGAACCTGCAGTACTATATGGACTGTTTATTTTGCTGTTTTGTTACTTTGTGCCAGAGAAGGCTGTGTTTTGGTTTTCTTAGAAAGTGCGGTTTATGAAGCCTGAATAAACCTGCCTTGGACTTTTTAAAGAGAGCGTGTCCTGTGCCTACCTCTAATGCGACTGAGTGAGTACAAACTCTACAATTGGTGCTAGAAGCATGGGCACGAATCCTAAGGGGCAGTGTGATTGCTACAAGAAACCGTTTATGTCCTGGGTGAAGGCCGCCAGCCAGCCAGGGACGCCAGACAAAATGGAGGACCTACTTAAACATCTATTGCAGGCACAGCAGGCGCAGCAAACGCAGCACCAGCAGCAAGCGCAACACCAGCAGATGCTACAGCAACAGCAGGTGCAGCATGAGCAGTACCAGCAGCAGCACCTGCAGAGCCAGCAGAGCATGCAAACTCCTGATGCAGCAGATCCAACATCAGCAAAGACAGATGGAACTCCTAGCAGAGCAGATCCGTAGCAGGACAACCGCCACATCCTCAACTCCAGGTGATGACTCTCACGTGAGGAAGACGGTAAGAAGAGCATTACAAAAGATGACCCCGGGTGATGACGTTGAGGTGTTCCTGACAGTCTTTGAGAGGGTGACAGACAGGGAGAAATTTCCTCTGGAGCAGGAGAGATTTTGGCGCCATATTTGACATTCGAGCCTCAGAAAGCCTATTATGTCCTGGCTTTGCAGGACGCAAAAGAGTACGCCAAATTAAAAGCGGAAATCTTGGCGCGCTTGGGAGTGACTCTGACTGTCAGGGTGCAGCGGGTGCACCACTCTGCTTATTGCAGTGACAAACCTCCCCGGTCCCAAATGTTCGCCCTCCTACACCTGGTCCAAAAGTGGTTGCAACCTGAATCTTCCTCCCCAGCACAGATGGTGGAGAGGGTCGTCATAGACAGGTTCATACACTCCCTTCCTAGGTTTGTGCAATCCTGGGTGGCCCAGAGAGATCTCCGTAATGCAGATGACTTGGTGGGGTTGATGGAAAGGTACCAGGTGGTTGAAAGTTCCTTGGGGAAACAAGGGCTCATAGCCTCACCAAACTGGAGTTCCCAAAAGGGGATGGACACCCAAAAGAGGGGAGCTAGAGCCACACCTGGCGGGCGTCCTAGAGCTCAGGAGGGGTCTGAGTTGCTGCCAAAGGTCCCGCCCCATAGCATAGTATGTTGAAGATGTCACACCCCAGGTCACATAGCCGCCCGTTGTCCCATGACAACTGCACCAATGGACTACAGCAAAGGAAGGCGCTGTTCGTACTTTACATACCCAGCCTGCAGTGCTGTTACTCAACCAGGCGAGGGATCGCAGGCATGCCTCGTATCAGTAAATGGTGTGCAAGTGACTGCTCTGTTAGACTTGGGGAGTTTAGTAACTCTAGTGAGGGCCACAGTTCCTCATCAACTGGTTCCGGGATAAAGGGTCGGCGTCCGTTGTATCCATGGGGACGCTAAGGACTACCCTGTGGCCCGAGTGGTCATAGATGCAAACTGTGGCACCGAGTCCCATGAGGTGGGCGTAGTCAAGGACCTGTTGCACTCTCTTATAATAGGGCGGGACTTTGCCTTGTTTTGGGACTTGTGGGAGAAAGGGAGGAAACCTGGTTATCCGAACAACAACCAGGTAGCTCCTGAAGAAACCTCATCACAGGCCGCCGCCGATGGGTTTCCTTTTTGTGTCCTTGTTGGGGATGAAGATGAGGCAGCATCCCCGGAAGTCAACATCCCTGAGCTGGAGGTGTCAGGGGGAAACTTTGGAACCGCTCAGCTCAGAGACTTGACTCTAAAAGGGGTGTTTGATAATGTCACTGTCTTGAATGGTGTTGCTCAAGAGCCGGGGGTTGACACCCGATATCCGCACTTTGCCGTAAATGGGTAGTTACTATATCGGGTCACCAAGCTCAGAGGGGAGGTAATTGAGTAGTTACTGGTGCCAGGGTATTAGATATGGCCCATACACATGTGTTAGGTGGTCATCTGGGGGTAGAGAAAACCCAGGAAAGGATCCTCCAGAGGTTCTATTGGCCCGGTTGTCACCAAGAAACTGTAAATTTTTATAGGTCATGTCCCACCTGCAAGCTGACCTCTCCGGTGGCCCACTTCCGTAGCCCTTTAGTGCCATTGGCAATCATTGAGGTGCCCTTTGATCACATAGTCATGGATCTAGTGGAACCCCTGGACAAGTCCGGCAGAGGACATCAGTATAACCTGGTGGTACTGGACTATGCTACGTGGTATCCGGAGGCTGTGCCACTACGTAACTCCTCTGCCAAATGTATAGCCCCAGAGTTGGTCCATATCTTCTCTAGAACGGGGTTACATAAGGAGATTCTAATGGACCAAGGGACCCCATTTATGTCACGGGTGATGAGGGAGTTTTGCAAAACCCTGCAAATCACACAACTCAGGACCTCAGTCTACCACCCCCAGACAGATGGCTTAGTGGAGAGGTTTAATAAAACCTTGAAGGCCATGTTAACAAAGGTAGTGGAGAAAGATGGCCGTGACTGGGACTGTCTACTGCTGTACCTTCTGTTCTCCATTAGAGAAGTCCCATAGGCCTCTACTGGGTTCTCCCCATTTGAACTGTTATATGGCCGACACCCAAGCAGACTCCTGGACGTAGCAAAAGAGACTTGGGAGGCGGAGTCTACACCCTACCGGAGTGTAATCGAACACGTGGCCCAGATGCAAGAGAGGATTGCAGAGGTGATGCCCATTGTGAAAGAACACCTCCTCAAAGCACAAAAGGCACAGTCGAGGTTGTACAATAGATCAGCGAGGGTGAGACACTTCAACCCTGGGGATCGGGTATTAGTGCTGGTACCAACGGTGGAGAGGAAGTTCCTGTCCAAGTGGCAGGGTACCTATGAAGTGGTTGAAAAGCTTGGTGACGTCAACTATAGGGTCCACCAACCTGGGAGAAGGAAGCCCTACCAGGTGTACCATGTCTATCTCATTAAGCTGTGGCGAGGCAGGGAGCCTGTGGAAGCTCCATGTTTGATGGCGATGACTGAAACCAACGTGGGGGAAGTCAAGTTGGTCAAGTTGGCAAAGTTGCTGTCACGTGCCCAGAAGCAACAATGCCGAGAGTTGCTGCAGCGGAACAGGGACCTGTTCTCGGGTCTACAGGGCTGTACTCGGGTCATAGAGCATGAGGTACTTACGGAGCCTCATGTCCGAGTGAATATGAAACCATATCAGAATCCTGAAGCCTGGTGAGAGTAATCTCAAAGGAGGTGAAGCGCATGCTGAATCTGGGGGTCATCGAAGAGTCCAAGAGTGGCTGGTCCAGTCCCCTAGTCTTGGTGCCGAAACCAGATGGAGAATGGCGGTTCTGAAATGACTATAGGAAACTGAATGAGGTCTCTAAGTTTGATTCGCACCTAATGCCCAGGGAAAATGAACTAATTGAGAGACTAGGGCCGGCCAGGTACATTACCACCCTTGACCTCACAAAAGGGTTTTGGCAGATCCCTGTGTCCCAAGAAGCCAAGGAGAAGGATGTTTCCAATACACCAGAATGCTGTTTGGGTTGCAAGGAGCTCCAGCTACCTTCCAGAGAGCCATGGACCGGTTCGTAGTTCCCCACAAGAAATATACAGCAGCCTACATGGATGATATCGTGATCTACAGCCAGGATTGGGGAAGCCATCTGAGCAAAGTCCAGGCAATATTCGATGCTCTACGGAAGGCGGGGTTTTCCATCAACCCGAATAAATGTGCCATGGGCATGGAGGAGGCCAGATATTTGGGCTATGTCGTAGGTAGAGGCGTGATAAAGCCCAAAATAAATAAAATTGACGCGATTTGGGGTTGGCCACAACCTCTCACAAAAAAGCAGGTCAGAGCGTTCCTGGGCATCGTGGGCTACTACCGCCAGTTCATCCCTAACTTTGCCATGATAGCCGCCCCTTTAACAGACCTCCTTAAGGGGAAAAAATCGGCTATGGCTAAGTGGTCTCCAGAAACCGAGATGGCCTTCCAGGTACTCAAGCAAGCCCGGTGTAAACAGCCGGTGTTGGTGGCACCAGATTTCTCGAAGGAGTTTGTGGTCCAGACGGATGTTGGACTGGGTGTGGTCCTTTCACAAGAGATGAACGGCGAAGAGCACCCCATAATGTATTTAAGCCAGAAGCTCAGGTCTTCTGAGAGAAATTACTCCATAGTGGAGAAGGAATGTTTGGCCATCAAGTGGGCACTAGACACCCTAAGATACTACCTCTTAGGCAGGAAGTTCAGGCTGGTGTCAGACAATGCCCCACTAAGATGGATGAGCGAGAAGGGGAACAATGCTCGAGTGACCAGGTGGTTCCTAGCTCTTCAGGAGTTCAGCTTTAAGGTAGAGCATTGGCCTGGAAAACTGTATGGCAATGCTGACACATTGTCAAGGGTCCACTGTATGTTAGCGGAAGGTGCCAAGCCCCCCGGCTTTGGTCAGAGAGGGGGGTATGTAACATAGCCGACAGACATGTACTTGAGGGGAGATATGTATAGCTGAGGTTGGTAGCTTCAGTGATGTAAAACCGGGAAAGCATGCTCCAGCACATATAGTGCTGAGAGGGTTAATAGGACGTATCAGGGCCAGTTTTTACGAGCAGTCATAAGAGAGGGGTGGGATTGGCTGTTCACATTTCCCTACCCCAGGGTGTGTGTATAAAATGGAGACTGAGTGTCTCATTCATTGACTGTGGCTGGAGGTGTGGAGACCTCCAGCGTGTCTGTGCTAAAAGACACTGACTGTGAGCTGGCGAACCTGCAGTACTATATGGACTGTTTATTTTGCCGTTTTGTTACTTTGTGCCGGAGAAGGCTGTGTTTTGGTTTTCTTTGAAAGTGCGGTTTATGAAGCCTGAATAAACCTGCCTTGGACATTTTAAAGAGACGGTGTCTTGTGCATACCTCTAACGCAGCTGAGTGAGTACAAACTCTAAAAGGGTTACGGCGGTCATCAGCCCTACGACCTTCCAGTTGGAGTTACCGCCAGTAATGCATTTACTTAATGTATTACACATGTCGTCACATTTGTCGCTCCTCCAGAGCCTACGTCATTGCCATCACCATCGGTCTGCGTTGACCTTAAGGAAAATAGGGTGTTAGGGGAGCTTAAGGACAGACACAGGTTGGTGTCTGGTGGTGTCCCATCCCTCGCTCCCTACCGTTAGGGCCTTCCTCCCTACTTTATCATCCCGTTGTATCCGTGTGTTCTGCCGTCCGCCGGACATCCCCTTGTCCGTCTGTGACAAATCTGTTTTTATTATGTATTTATTCCAGTGTCGAGGTTTACTGTAGTTATGGTTGTTTTAAGATGGAGTCGGGGTCCATCCCATATCCAAAAATCAAGCTCTCTTATCCCTACTACCACCCAGGGACAGCTATCTTATCCCTACTACCACCCAGGAACAGCTCTCTTATCCCTACTACCACCCAGGGACAGCTATCTTATCCATACTACCACCCAGGAACAGCTCTCTTATCCCTACTACCACCAAGGAACAGCTCTCTTATCCCTACTACCACCCAGGAACAGCTCTCTTATCCCTACTACCACCCAGGAACAGCTCTCTTATCTCTACTGCCCATGGACAGCACTCTTAGCCTTATTACCCAGGGACAGCGCTCTTAAACCTTCTCCCACCCAGGATCAGCTCTCTTAGCCCTTCTACCACCCCGGAACAACTATCTTATCCCTATTACCACCCAGGAACAACTCTCTTAGCCCTACTGCCAAGGGACAGCACTTTTAGCCCTATTACCCAGGGACAGTGCTCTTAGCCCTACTACTCAGGGACAGCAGTCTTAGTCCTACTACTCAGGAACAGCTCTTTTACTCCTGTTACCCAAGAACAGCTATCTTAGCCCTTCTACCACCCAGGAACAGCTCTTAGCCTTATTACCCAGGGACAGCACTCTTAGCAATACTACCCAGGGTCAGCTCTCCCTCGCCCTACTACCCAGGGACAGTGCTCTTAGCCCTACTATCCAGGGACAGCTCTCCCTACCACCCAGGGACAGCTCTCTTAGCCCTTCTACCATCCAGGAACAGCTCTCTTAGCCCTTTTACCACCCAGGATCAGCTCTCTTAGCCCTTTTACCACCCAGGAACAGCTCTCTTAGCTGTTCCTGGGTGGTAGTAGGGCTAAGATAGCTGTTCCTGGGTGGTAGTAAGGCTATCTTAGCACTACTGCCCAGGGACAGTGCTCTTAGCCCTACTACTCAGGGACAGCAGTCTTAGCCCTACTTCTCAGGAACAGCTCTGTAATGATACAGCTTAAAATCTTAATTATGCCAGACATAGTTTCTGATGGCAAGAGCAGTATACCTTTATTTTTATGTTGACTTTTTAACCTGTGTTCTTCTATAGTTGATTAACACAGACCAGTATTTGTATAACCCTGAATGTTGAATTCTATTTGGAAACACTCATGTTTACTATGCTAATGACAAATTGTACTAAAAGTTAGCTAGATGTTTATTTACAATAGCCCCTGTGATAACAACTATGTAAATTGATTAGCTCAAACAATGAGACCTGGTGAGCCAGGCACCTTTACCTCTTACTGATGACCTTACACAGATATAAATATAAACAGGGATGTCTGTAGTAGCCTAAGGGTATCGGCCCTGACAGGAAAGATTCGGATCTGCTCCATTGGCCATCAGAGAGACATGGATACATTTTGGGGAGACCAGGGTGGGGCGAGGAAGTCACCTGGCCCCATAGATATGTTGTTTGGGGTTGTCAGGAGGGACTCTCCGATCGCCTGCAACCCATGGAGACATTCGGAGAAGCCAGACTGTGACCCGTCGGTCATTTGGCCCCATGGAAACTCTCGGAGAGGCAAGGGTGGGAGCCTCGGGTCTCCTGGCCTTGTACCTCGATGGACTGCTAGCTTCCTAAGCTTGCTGCTACCTCCTCTCTGTGGAGGCCCGCCAGAAGCGGGGGGCCACTGGTTGAGATAGATGGCCCTGGAAGTCTCCAAAATCGCAGCTGTTCTATCCCAGGCAAGCGGAGAAGGAAGGGTTAGACTGTGTCATGTTGCACCATCTTGGGTATTTGCTGGGACTGTTCTATGTGTTTATTGTCCGCTTTGTGGGTCAGTAAAGTATTTCCATGCTGTTTTACCATCACGCTATGTTGTCTGAGTAGCGTTACGCCCACAGAATACCCCGGGTCTTCTATCACCCACTAACAGCTCTCTTAGCCCTTCTTCCACCCAGGAACCGCTTTCTTAGCCCTATTACCCAGAGACAGCACTCTTAGCCCTATTATCCAGGAACAGCTCTCTCTACTACCAAGGGACAGGTCTCTCTCTCTCTCTACAACCCAGGGACAGCTCTCTACTACCCAGGGACAGTGCTCTTAGCCCTACTACCCAGGGACAGTGCTGTTAGCCCTACTACCCAGGGACAGTGCTCTTAGCCCTACTACCCAGGGACAGTGCTCTTAGCCCTACTACCCAGGGACAGTGCTCTTAGCCCTACTACCCAGGGACAGTGCTCTTAGCCCTACTACCCAGGGACAGTGCTCTTAGCCCTACTACCCAGGGACAGTGCTCTTAGCTCTACTACCCAGGGACAGTGCTCTTAGCCCTACTAACCAAGGTTAGCCCTACCACCCAGGGTCAGCACTCTTAGCCCTACTACCCAGGGACAGCACTTTTACCACTACTACCCAGGGACAGCGCTCTTAGCCCTACTACTCAGGGTTAGCCCTACCACCCAGGGTCAGCGCTCTTAGCCCTACTACCCAGGAACAGTGCTCTTAGCCCTACTACCCAGGGACAGCGCTCTTAGCCCTACTACCCAGGGACAGTGCTCTTAGCCCTACTACCCAGGGACAGCGCTCTTAGCCCTACTACCCAGGGACAGCGCTCTTAGCCCTACTACCCAGGGACAGCGCTCTTAGCCCTACTACCCAGGAACAGCTCTACCCAGTGTCATAAATGTAATTGTAAAATCTATAAGCCATGTCATTGTTGATAGTGAATATTGAAGTAGGAATATGACCCCGGTGCAAGGTGACCCCCTGATGTTAACAGGTATGTCAGGGAAATATTAATGTCAAGGAAATATTGAGGAATATTGAAAGTCTGTCATGGATATTGACCATTCCTCCCAAACCTCTCTTCACCCCCCTCCCTCATTTCCCTTTTGCTCAGCACAAAAGCCCCATTTAACACACGCCTGAGAAATAGCTTACACATACAAATGTCAGCCAAGGAGTGTTATAACTTTGTTAGGAAGCAAGCATCTTGTCCCTGAAAGACGCAGGAGGTAATTAAAATGTTGGCTTGCACTAATTTGCGTGTAACCGTGAGGCTGCTTCCCGAGCCTCAAAGAAAAATTTACAGACACGCTCACTCCGAAACAAAATATGAAAAATTGTAAGGTCAATGCGTCCGACAATAACGGGACCTATATCTTTAGAGATAGAATCAACTAGGGGATAATAGGGATATTTTTCTGGCACTGAAAAACGTTACCTAGAGCTGTAGAGCAAAAACACCAGAATAGTAGACTGCAGCTAAGCGATGTGTGGTCTCTAACTGAAGATAAAATCATTAGGGAAAAAAGGGCGTTGTTTGTAAGCTTCTGCGATCAACGAGCAATGAGTTATTACAGAAGTTAGCGTTTTTAATAAAAATGTACAAGCTGGAGACCAGCCCACATGATGTCACCACAAGGGGTGTGTGGGTAAATCTCCCCTTAGGTATAAGAGAACCCATGGAGAATATAGGAGCACTCATTGCCAGGGGGGAATAAGGATTATAATCAACGGATTGCGTTCGATAACGCTCAAATCAACTGGGGAGCCCCTCCTCCATCTATGCTGATTTGTCCCTGCGAACTGTATAGTGTAAGTTATCTTCTTTTATCCTATTTATTTTATGTAACTGCTTATGTATTGTATTGTCTCCTTTGTAACATATTTGTATATAATTTTCTTAAACACCGCCTCCCTTTTGGATTAAATATAAAATTTAATAGTCCTGTTTCTTTTGTTCTGTAATCGTTCCCTTCCCCGAAGCCATATACGCTACCAAAACGCAGGCATCCGGCCAGGCCTGTATTATATTTCAAACTCGGCCGGTGGTGGCAAAGAATAATAATAATTGGGCTATCGTGCAGCCGGCAGCAACCGTACGGAGCGTACACATATATTCCTGGAGCTGGAATTCGGAGGTGTGATGCCATACGCTTTCTGCGTGCTCGCCGATGCCCAAGGAGTGAGTAGTCTGGAATCCCTGACAAGGTAATTAAAGAGAATTATCTGATGGATCGCAGACCAGGCAGGGTTGAAAGAGAAATTTTGGGATATGTGAGGAGCTGGCCACTTACTAAAGACTATGAAACTTTTCCAGCACAGAGCTCCGTTTCCGTCATTATTATTATTGTATTTTATTAAAGATTTGCTTGCTGTGTTTTATTAATGTTCTGCTTGCTCGTCAGTTTATGTTCACTAATTTTACTTGTAAAGTGTCCAGCATTCCAGTAATCTCATCAGTATCTCAGGAGCCTTAAGTCATTGTTCAAACAGTGACTAGGCCCATTGTGTGAGTATTGAACGTAGATCCGGCGGAGCCGTCACCACAGGGAGTCTCTCATGCAGACGCAGGTGATGGGTTCAACCTGAGAAAAATACCTTTACTAATGCACAATTAGCTTTGGATGGGAGGGTGAGAGCAGGGGGCTGATTCCAGTGAAGGAGAAAAGAAGCCACATATTTAGTGAGCAGTTGGTGGAATGATGTTGAAGGGGTAGGATCTAACCTGAGGACCTGGACCATGGATAGATCGATGGCATATGGAGTCTTGAAGAGCAGTACTGACTGGGCTGGATGAACATGTAACAGATGTGGGATATGTCATTGGGATTTAAACTTTCTTAAAGGACTGATGATACTGAATACCTGTGCTTCCATCATTTTATCTGTCATCTGGAGGATCATGGACTGTGGCTATAGACTATACTGGCTGGAGATATGAAATCTGTGGGCCAAGCAAAAATTGGGAGACAGTGAGTATCGCCTGATATAAAGTCAGTGGAACTACTGATCCCAGGTTGGGAACTTGAGGACTGAGAGAACTATATTTTGGCCATTTACCTGAAGTTGTATTACCATGGATGTGAGGAATAAAATATTGTTGCATCGTTAACCTGCCTAGGTGATTATTTACAACCCACAACCTCAGATGTTACAGGATACAACAGATTTATGGCCAGTAGAGATAACCTATCACCTCTAGCCTCAGCTTGAACAGGAACGCAAGCGGATTACTTTGGGCTTCTTTGTTTTATTCCAGTTATAAATATTGTTTTTTTTTATGTATAGCAAGGGTCCTACAGTTATGAAAGACATGTTTTCGACGTCATGACGAATAGGCGAACATAACGCATTGTCTTCCGTCACTGGATGGTTACAGCAACACCTCCAAATGAATATCGGACAGCTAGACTATGCTATCTAAGCCATGTCTCCCATCTATAGAAAGGTAAAATCGTGATAGGAAACATGACAGTAATATCTCCCAACTGGGACCTCCAGGGGCGAAGATATCTGAAGTTGGGGATCCCATCGTTTTTTTAAAAGAACTAGCCACATCCCTGACTAGCCCTGTTATGAGTCACCGTAGTGGAGGTATGTGGTGTGACTTGTGTTAATAAAAGCTAAAGCTGAACTATGATCATTGTCAGTCCTGGGAGACACAGTAAGCTGTGTTTCTGTATCGATACCCCCCCAAAAAAGGAAGAGCTCCCCCTTATAAGAGACAGTCAACCCTGTGACATCAGGCTACATTTCTTCTGTTTACTCTTATTTTATTTCGATTGTTTATACTGTATTTTTTTGTCCATTTTGTAACATCTTTGAATATTTCTATAAACACTGCCTACTTTTTGGATTAAATATATAAAAATGTAATAGCTTTCCTCTGGCTCTATAAACTGCATCCTTGAAGCCATACACTACCTGTAACGTGCATCCAATCAGCCTGTATAAACAATTGGTGGTATATAGTGTATTTATATACCATGCATTGGAATTGAATGAGTATATACTATACGTTCACTGTGGGTTCCCCAATAACTGGCCTAGTAGTGAAAACAGACAGAGCCTCGTCCATCACTAATCAGTCAATTGCGTAATTATCCTTAGGATTGGAGGCAGCGGAGTGTTGGTTTGTGATTACCTGGTAATGGCGGGGAGATATGTGCGGGATCTCCTTGCTGTTCTTTGTGACAAATTGGTAGCGGTGGTGGGATCTGCGTGATCTCCCTAGTGAACATCAATGCACAGTCCCGCTCCTCTGCACCGAATTCAAATTAGCAGAAAACTTCAAATGGTGATTAAAGAAGAACCACAGAGAGGATTTCTTTACCAAAGGTGAAATCTGTATCACAGTGCCTTTTTAGCCCAGTCTGTACTTCATGTTACAAGATCCTGCTGGCAGGTTCTCTTTCATGGTGGCTAAGAATGAAAACCGTGGTTGTTATAAGTTGCAAATCCACCTGGAATGCGCAACTGAGAAGAACTGGTCTGTAAACAAGAATGTGGAGGGACAAACAGAGCGAGATCTCCTCCCTGTCTGTGTGTGCACAGCACCAAGTGCACAAGAAAGTAACTCCACCGAGCGGCCGAGAGGCAGGCTCCACCGAGCGGCCGAGGGGCAGGCTCCACCGAGCGGCCGAGGGGCAGGCTCCACCGAGCGGCCGAGGGGCAGGCTCCACCGACCGGCCGAGGGGCAGGCTCCACCGACCGGCCGAGAGGCAGGCTCCACCGAGCGGCCGAGGGGCAGGCTCCACCGAGCGGCCGAGAGGCAGGCTCCACCGAGCGGCCGAGGGGCAGGCTCCACCGAGCGGCCGAGGGGCAGGCTCCACCGACCGGCCGAGGGGCAGGCTCCACCGAGCGGCCGAGAGGCAGGCTCCACTGAGCGGCCGAGGGGCAAGCTCCACCGAGCGGCCGAGGTGCAGGCTCCACCGAGCGGCCGAGGGGCAGGCTCCACCGAGAGACCGGCTACACCGAGCGGCCGAGAGACAGGCTCCACCGAGCGGTTGAGAGACAGGCTCCACCGAGCGGTCGAGAGGCAGGCTCCACCGAGCGGCCGAGAGGCAGACTCCACCAAGAGGCCGAGAGGCAGGCCCCACCGAGAGGCAGGCTCCACCGAGCGGCCGAGAGGCAGGCTCCACCGAGAGGCAGGCTCCACCGAGCGGCCAAGAGGCAGGCTCCACCGAGCGGCCGAGGGTCAGGCTCCACCGAGCGGCCGAGGGGCAGGCTCCACCGAGCGGCCGAGGGGCAGGCTCCACCAAGCGGCCGAGAGGCAGGCTCCACCGAGGGGCAGGCTCCACCAAGCGGCCGAGAGGCAGGCTCCACCGAGGGGCAGGCTCCACCGAGCGGCCGAGAGGCAGGCTCCACCGAGTAGCCGAGGGGCAGGCTCCACCGAGAGGCAGGCTCCACTGAGCGGCCGAGAGGCAGGCTCCACCGAGCGGCCGAGAGGCAGGCTCCACCGAGCGGCCGAGGGGCAGGCTCCACCGAGCGGCCGAGGGGCAGGCTCCACCGAGCGGCCGAGGGGCAGGCTCCACCAAGCGGCCGAGGGGCAGGCTCCACCAAGCGGCCGAGAGGCAGGCTCCACCGAGGGGCAGGCTCCACCGAGCGGCCGAGAGGCAGGCTCCACCGAGCAGCCGAGGGGCAGGCTCCACCGAGAGGCAGGCTCCACCGAGCGGCTGAGGGGCAAGCTGGATATTTATAGCATCATTCACTAGCCATACATAATTGTCAACTTTAAAATGATCCTGCTATATGTGGTCAAACATTTAAATTTCTCGCCCCCAATATGATGGTCAGAACTGCTTCTCTTTGGTGAAATGTGTGCTGTTAGGTGGCATTGATGATGCTGCTATTCGCAACTGCTTTTGTGACGCCTCTTACTCGAAAAGCCCTTTTCTTTACCCTGGGAGATGGGGGACTCGGAATCGGGTCCTGTGATGGAGAGATGGGGTGCAGCCGTGGCCCGGGCCCGACCCGTGCTCAGGGCCGTCACATTAAAAAGGATGGTGTGGGCTTATCCGGGTTGAGTGGCTGATTTATGACTACGCCACCTGTGGCACCTGGTGAAGGCCACCAGCACCGCTGCAGTCTGCTGAGGCATGGTGTTATGGCGGCCAAAGTTATTACTACTCCCCACAGGCGGAGCAGGGCCTCAGGGCAGAGGGACAGGATGGAGGTAGTAGTAGTAGTAGAGAACGGGCGCCACGTCGTGCGGTGTAGCGCAGAATAAACAGTCCGGAGGCCATAGGGGTGAACTTCCAAGGCTTTACTCACTTTAGAAATGGCAGAAGGAAGGCGACTCCCTGCTCCCCGCGGAGTCCTGCGGTCACCAGGGACGGGGGTCCGACAACCTCCGAGTAAGTCCAGCGTTCAGTCGGGACCCTACACCAGAGTGTTCCTGAACTACAGACCGAATCCTTTCCTGTCCGTGCGTGTGCAAATAGGCCGGGTCTCCCTCTGAGCTCCTCTCAGAACAAGGGTACGGGTGGCAGCTCCGCTCTGTCCGATACCCGGTGGGATCCTCAGGGCCTACCGGGCTTTCCCGACCAGGACATGGAGTAGCAAGGTCGGGTGTCGAGGGCCGGTACCACTCTTGCAGCCGAACTCCCTCTGAATATATCAGCATGGTGAGGACAGGTGGCATACACCGCTCCGTCTGCATCCCCCCTGGGATCCATTTGCTGTGGAGCCACACTCTTAAGCTCCGGGCCTTCTTGGTCCTGGTCATTGGCCGGGTTGAGACATTCCTGGTCAACAACCTGCCCCTCGACCCAAGGCCAGGGTATGGGGGCTGTGTCTCCAACCGATGCGGGCCCACACAGGATCCACGCTCAGGGTGGGAGATCACAGTTACACACAGTATTTGACAGCACAAAAGACTAGACTCCAAGGACCAAGAACCAAGATGGCTTATTATTAAATATGAAATTTAAAGTGTAACTAAATTGTAAGTCCGCCACCCTCACCCACTAACTGGTTCCCCTAACTCTTGGTTCCCCAGTCTCCCTGTAACCAGGGGAGCAGCACCTAGTGCATACTAGCCCCCTCTGGTGGAGAAATGTTGTGTTGGATGCAAAGGTTGGGTCACGACTATCACACTGTTCTTACCTCAGAGGAGGAACACTACACTCCATTAGAGAAGTGCAGCATCCCTGTGGCGGTCGAACCCTCAGGGGCACCACACTTTTCCAGAAGTTACCACGAGCCGGACATTCTCCACCTCTGGATTATACCAACATTGTACATATCACTGATGCCAAACTTCCTTCACAGGCGGCGTGGATCTTCATGACTGTGCGCCAGTACGCTCATCCTGCAGTCCCTGAGGATTGTACACTCTCACCTGTCAGTCATTGTCTTCACCAGCTGCAGATTATCACCCTCATTATTCATTTATGGTCTGCAGGAACAGCTGCCTCGTGGGCACAATTTTTTTCCATCCTCCAATAGTGACCTATCTATTGGTGCAGTCTCCCCTGTGACTGTGTCTGCGGTGCGTTATGGCTACGGGGGCCCTCGGCAATGGGGGTGCTCGTCTTGCTAAATGTTGGACACAGCATTTATATTAAAAGAAACATTAAATTACCATAACTGATAACAAAACTACAGAATTAGGATGACCGAGTAAAGCGGTGTGGTAAGGGACTTGCTCAGCTCTCCGGAGGCAGACACAGGACACACGGATCGGGTTAACTTCCTGCTGGTTTATTCTGTGGCATAAACTCCAGCAGTGTCCCGTAACAATAAACAGACTCTCTCGGGGTTAACGGGAAAACAAAAAGATTAGGTATGACAGAGTCAAATAGTAAGCGAGGCTCTGCCTGCTGCAGGTAGCACAGTGAGGTCTTCAGCAACACCAGTTCTCCGGTGATGCTCTCTGGTTTCACCCAAACACAGCCTGGAGACTTCACTCTCCAGACCACACACTACACAGAGCAAACTACTGACTGAGCATTTAACCCTGAGGGGAGGTAGGGGGAATGGCCTCCCACACTCTTTGCCATTCTCATAAAACCACACCCTTTTAAGAGCGTTAACCCCCCTCCAGCATATAACATGCTGGCAGAAATTCAGTAGGTTTCAGTTCACACAGGAGAGCAACCTGAGTGACACATACCTCCCCTCGTATATCACTCCAGTGACTGTCACAGCACCAATAGCCCTCACCTCTAATACAGTCATGTACATTATATACCGATACCTCCCACCTCTAATACAGTCATGTACATTATATACCGATACCTCCCGCCTCTAATACAGTCATGTACATTATATACCGATACCTCCCGCCTCTAATACAGTCATGTACATTATATACCGATACCTCGCGCCTCTAATACAGTCATGTACATTATATACCGATACCTCCCGCCTCTAATACAGTCATGTACATTATATACAGATACCTCCTGCCTCTAATACAGTCATGTACATTATATACAGATACCTCCCACCTCTAATACAGTCATGTACATTATATACCGATACCTCCCGCCTCTAATACAGTCATGTACATTATATACCGATACCTCGCGCCTCTAATACAGTCATGTACATTAGATAACGATACCTCCCGCCTCTAATACAGTCATGTACATTATATACAGATACCTCCCGCCTCTAATACAGTCATGTACATTATATACAGATACCTCCCGCCTCTAATACGGTCATGTACATTATATACCGATACCTCCCGCCTCTAATACAGTCATGTACATTATATACCGATACCTCCCGCCTCTAATACAGTCATGCACATTATATACCGATACCTCCCGCCTCTAATACAGTCATGTACATTATATACCGATACCTCCCGCCTCTAATACAGTCATGTACATTATATACCGATACCTCCCACCTCTAATACAGTCATGTACATTATATACAGATACCTCCCGCCTCTAATACAGTCATGTACATTATATACCGATACCTCGCGCCTCTAATACAGTCATGTACATTATATATCGATACCTCCCACCTCTAATACAGTCATGTACATTATATACCGATACCTCCCACCTCTAATACAGTCATGTACATTATATACCGATACCTCCCACCTCTAATACAGTCATGTACATTATATACAGATACCTCCCGCCTGTAATACAGTCATGTACATTATATACCGATACCTCCCGCCTCTAATACGGTCATGTACATTATATACCGATACCTCCCGCCTCTAATACGGTCATGTACATTATATACAGATACCTCCCGCCTGTAATACGGTCATGTACATTGTATACAAATACCTCCCGCCTCTAATATGGTCATGTACATTATATACAGGTACCTCCCGTCTCTAATACAGTCATGTACATTATATACAGATACCTCCCGCCTCTAATACAGTCATGTACATTATATACACATACCTCCCGCCTCTAATACAGTCATGTACATTACATACAGATACCTCCCGCCTCTAATACAGTCATGTACATTATATACAGATACCTCCCGCCTCTAATACAGTCATGTACATTATATACAGATACCTCCCGCCTCTAATACAGTCATGTACATTATATACAGATACCTCCTGCCTCTAATACAGTCATGTACATTATATACAGATACCTCCCGCCTCTAATACAGTCATGTACATTATATACAGATACCTCCTGCCTCTAATACAGTCATGTACATTATATACAGATACCTCCCGCCTCTAATACAGTCATGTACATTATATACCGATACCTCCCGCCTCTAATACAGTCATGTACATTATATACAGATACCTCCCGCCTCTAATACAGTCATGTACATTATATACCGATACCTCCCGCCTCTAATACAGTCATGTACATTATATACAGATACCTCCCGCCTCTAATACAGTCATGTACATTATATACCGATACCTCCCGCCTCTAATACAGTCATGTACATTATATACCGATACCTCCCGCCTCTAATACAGTCATGTACATTATATACCGATACCTCCCGCCTCTAATACAGTCATGTACATTATATACCGATACCTCCCGCCTCTAATACAGTCATGTACATTATATACAGATACCTCCTGCCTCTAATACAGTCATGTACATTATATACAGATACCTCCCGCCTCTAATACAGTCATGTACATTATATACAGATACCTCCCGCCTCTAATACAGTCATGTACATTATATACACATACCTCCCGCCTCTAATACAGTCATGTACATTATATACAGATACCTCCTGCCTCTAATACAGTCATGTACATTATATACAGATACCTCCCGCCTCTAATACAGTCATGTACATTATATACAGATACCTCCTGCCTCTAATACAGTCATGTACATTATATACCGATACCTCCCGCCTCTAATACAGTCATGTACATTATATACAGATACCTCCCGCCTCTAATACAGTCATGTACATTATATACAGATACCTCCCGCCTCTAATACAGTCATGTACATTATATACAGATACCTCCCGCCTCTAATACAGTCATGTACATTATATACAGATACCTCCCGCCTCTAATACAGTCATGTACATTATATACAGATACCTCCCGCCTCTAATACAGTCATGTACATTATATACAGATACCTCCCGCCTCTAATACAGTCATGTACATTATATACAGATACCTCCCGCCTCTAATACAGTCATGTACATTATATACAGATACCTCCCGCCTCTAATACAGTCATGTACATTATATACAGATACCTCCCGCCTCTAATACAGTCATGTACATTATATACAGATACCTCCCGCCTCTAATACAGTCATGTACATTATATACCGATACCTCCCGCCTCTAATACGGTCATGTACATTATATACAGATACCTCCTGCCTCTAATACAGTCATGTACATTATATACCGATACCTCCTGCCTCTAATACGGTCATGTACATTATATACCGATACCTCCCGCCTCTAATACGGTCATGTACATTATATACAGATACCTCCCGCCTCTAATACAGTCATGTACATTATATACAGATACCTCCCGCCTCTAATACAGTCATGTACATTATATACCGATACCTCCCGCCTCTAATACGGTCATGTACATTATATACAGATACCTCCTGCCTCTAATACGGTCATGTACATTATATACCGATACCTCCCGCCTCTAATACGGTCATGTACATTATATACAGATACCTCCCGCCTCTAATACAGTCATGTACATTATATACCGATACCTCCTGCCTCTAATACAGTCATGTACATTATATACAGATACCTCCCGCCTCTAATACAGTCATGTACATTATATACAGATACCTCCTGCCTCTAATACAGTCATGTACATTATATACCGATACCTCCCGCCTCTAATACAGTCATGTACATTATATACAGATACCTCCCGCCTCTAATACAGTCATGTACATTATATACAGATACCTCCCGCCTCTAATACGGTCATGTACATTATATACAGATACCTCCCGCCTCTAATACGGTCATGCACATTATATACCGATACCTCCCGCCTCTAATACGGTCATGTACATTGTATACAGATACCTCCCGCCTCTAATACAGTCATGTACATTATATACCGATACCTCCCGCCTCTAATACAGTCATGTACATTATATACAGATACCTCCCGCCTCTAATACAGTCATGTACATTATATACCGATACCTCCCGCCTCTAATACAGTCATGTACATTATATACCGATACCTCCCGCCTCTAATACAGTCATGTACATTATATACCGATACCTCCCGCCTCTAATACAGTCATGTACATTATATACCGATACCTCCCGCCTCTAATACAGTCATGTACATTATATACAGATACCTCCTGCCTCTAATACAGTCATGTACATTATATACAGATACCTCCCGCCTCTAATACAGTCATGTACATTATATACAGATACCTCCCGCCTCTAATACAGTCATGTACATTATATACACATACCTCCCGCCTCTAATACAGTCATGTACATTATATACAGATACCTCCTGCCTCTAATACAGTCATGTACATTATATACAGATACCTCCCGCCTCTAATACAGTCATGTACATTATATACAGATACCTCCTGCCTCTAATACAGTCATGTACATTATATACCGATACCTCCCGCCTCTAATACAGTCATGTACATTATATACAGATACCTCCCGCCTCTAATACAGTCATGTACATTATATACAGATACCTCCCGCCTCTAATACAGTCATGTACATTATATACAGATACCTCCCGCCTCTAATACAGTCATGTACATTATATACAGATACCTCCCGCCTCTAATACAGTCATGTACATTATATACAGATACCTCCCGCCTCTAATACAGTCATGTACATTATATACAGATACCTCCCGCCTCTAATACAGTCATGTACATTATATACAGATACCTCCCGCCTCTAATACAGTCATGTACATTATATACAGATACCTCCCGCCTCTAATACAGTCATGTACATTATATACAGATACCTCCCGCCTCTAATACAGTCATGTACATTATATACAGATACCTCCCGCCTCTAATACAGTCATGTACATTATATACCGATACCTCCCGCCTCTAATACGGTCATGTACATTATATACAGATACCTCCTGCCTCTAATACGGTCATGTACATTATATACCGATACCTCCTGCCTCTAATACGGTCATGTACATTATATACCGATACCTCCCGCCTCTAATACGGTCATGTACATTATATACAGATACCTCCCGCCTCTAATACAGTCATGTACATTATATACAGATACCTCCCGCCTCTAATACAGTCATGTACATTATATACCGATATCTCCCGCCTCTAATACGGTCATGTACATTATATACAGATACCTCCTGCCTCTAATACAGTCATGTACATTATATACCGATACCTCCCGCCTCTAATACGGTCATGTACATTATATACAGATACCTCCCGCCTCTAATACAGTCATGTACATTATATACCGATACCTCCTGCCTCTAATACAGTCATGTACATTATATACAGATACCTCCCGCCTCTAATACAGTCATGTACATTATATACAGATACCTCCTGCCTCTAATACAGTCATGTACATTATATACCGATACCTCCCGCCTCTAATACAGTCATGTACATTATATACAGATACCTCCCGCCTCTAATACAGTCATGTACATTATATACAGATACCTCCCGCCTCTAATACGGTCATGTACATTATATACAGATACCTCCCGCCTGTAATACGGTCATGTACATTATATACCGATACCTCCCGCCTCTAATACGGTCATGTACATTATATACCGATACCTCCCGCCTCTAATACAGTCATGTACATTATATACAGATACCTCCCGCCTCTAATACAGTCATGTACATTATATACAGATACCTCCCGCCTCTAATACAGTCATGTACATTATATACCGATACCTCCCACCTCTAATACAGTCATGTACATTATATACAGATACCTCCCGCCTCTAATACAGTCATGTACATTATATACCGATACCTCCCGCCTCTAATACAGTCATGTACATTATATACAGATACCTCCCGCCTCTAATACAGTCATGTACATTATATACAGATACCTCCCGCCTCTAATACAGTCATGTACATTATATACCGATACCTCCCACCTCTAATACAGTCATGTACATTATATACCGATACCTCCCGCCTCTAATACGGTCATGTACATTATATACCGATACCTCCCGCCTCTAATACGGTCATGTACATTATATACCGATACCTCCCGCCTCTAATACAGTCATGTACATTATATACCGATACCTCCCGCCTCTAATACGGTCATGTACATTGTATACAGATACCTCCCGCCTCTAATACAGTCATGTACATTATATACCGATACCTCCCGCCTCTAATACAGTCATGTACATTATATACAGATACCTCCCGCCTCTAATACAGTCATGTACATTGTATTTCAGAGGTCTGGTGTCTTTCGGCTGTGGGTCAGGGAATGAAGTTATGTATTGGTTCATTATTCCTCTGGGGACATTTTCTTCTTGTGTCAGTGAATGGAAAGTTCTGTTTTTCTGTGTAATTGTGACTCTTTATCCTTAGTAATTTACCTGGTGAGAAAATTAATGAAAAATATGAGCTTCTTAGAAAAGATCAGAAACCATAGTACAATTATCTTTTTGGGGTGTTCTTCAGCTGTTTGATTTCGCGGAAATTCTTCCCTATGTCAGGGAACCAAAAGAGGAAAGAGGAGCTGTTGATGGAGAAACATTTCTACTTCTTCATTAACGTGCACACTTATCTTGACCATTTGTCAAAGACAATGGAGGAATTAAACAATGCCAGACCCCTGTCTCCCTACCAGACATCTCTGTCCTTCTCCAGAATCATCTGTCAGTCACTTCAAGGACTTGGTGTCCCTCCCTTCTGGACCACTCTGCTCCATCCCTCTGGACTCATCTGTCCCTCCCCTCCAGACTCCTCTTTAGCTACCCTCTGAACTACACTATCCCACCCTTGCGGACCTCTCTGCTTTCACCTCTGGATATCCCCGTCCAGACCCAACTGTTCCTTCCAGAAAGACCTTTGTGTACTTTACTCCGGACCACTCTTTCCGTTTAGGCCCATCTGGTGCCTCTGTCAATTTGGGCCCCTCTGTTCCTTCCCTCTTGACTCTTCTGTCCATTTGGGCTGCTGTGTCCCTCTCCTCTGAACCCCTCTGTCCATTTGTGCCCTTTTATTTTTTCCCTCCGGACCCTTGTGTCTCTCCCCTCTGGACTCTGGTGTCCATTGGGGCCCCTCTGTCCCTCCCCTTCGGTCCCCTCTCTGTCTGTCCTTTGTTCCTCCCCTCCGGACCCTTCTGTTTGTCTGTGGGTCTACTTGTCTATCTACTGCTCTCACATTTTAAGCTGTCACCATTGTAGAATTTGCATTATGGGTTATTTCCTGTGAGTCGCTACAGGTCTCATGGGGGAGGTGATATCTTTGAGGTAGGACAGAAGTTGCTGACTAATATTTCAGCACCCTTTTTTCAGGGTTTTGCTTTGCCCCGGACTTGGCTGAGTATTAACAAGTTTTTGCATGATGCAGAGTAATATGTGGAATCCAGAGCATCAGGTTTTTCTAGTATAAGGCGCCTGTCAACATTTTTTGCTTGATTTGGCTGATAGGAAGTCTTGAATGTGACTTATGACCCTGTCACCCGCCCTTCCTGCCTGATCAGAAAAGTGAGGTGTCCAAAAATGACTTCTCCACAAAGGAGCCTTGGTTCATATACAAGGCTCTAGTATAGGCCCATGGCTAAGTTACAAGCTCAGGTACAAGGCTCGAGCACATGACTCAGGGACAAAGCTCAGGCACTTGGCTTGATACAATGCTCGGGTATACAGCTCAGGCACTTGGCTTGATACAATGCTCGGGTATACAGCTCAGGCACTTGGCTTGATACAATGCTCGGGTATACAGCTCAGGCACTTGGCTTGATACAATGCTCGGGTATACAGCTCAGGCACTTGGCTTGATACAATGCTCGGGTATACAGCTCAGGCACTTGGCTTGATACAATGCTCGGGTATACAGCTCAGGCACTTGGCTTGATACAATGCTCGGGTATACAGCTCAGGCACTTGGCTTGATACAATGCTCGGGTATACAGCTCAGGCACTTGGCTTGATACAATGCTCGGGTATACAGCTCAGGCACTTGGCTTGATACAATGCTCGGGTATACAGCTCAGGCACTTGGCTTGATACAATGCTCGGGTATACGGCTCAGGCACTTGGCTTGATACAATGCTCGGGTATACAGCTCAGGCACTTGGCTTGATACAATGCTCGGGTATACAGCTCAGGCACTTGGCTTGATACAATGCTCGGGTATACAGCTCAGGCACTTGGCTTGATACAATGCTCGGGTATACAGCTCAGGCACTTGGCTTGATACAATGCTCGGGTATACGGCTCAGGCACTTGGCTTGATACAATGCTCGGGTATACAGCTCAGGCACTTGGCTTGATACAATGCTCGGGTATACAGCTCAGGCACTTGGCTTGATACAATGCTCGGGTATACAGCTCAGGCACTTGGCTTGATACAATGCTCGGGTATACAGCTCAGGCACTTGGCTTGATACAATGCTCGGGTATACGGCTCAGGCACTTGATTCAATACATTTCTAAAGTATATGGCTCAGGAACATGATTCAGGGACAGTTCTCAGATATATGGCTCATGGAGAAGTCTCAAGCAATTGGCTCAGGTGCAAGGCTCTGGCACATGGCTCAGTTGTGAAGTGAGGGGCTAGAAAGTTCTACAATAAAAATCAATAAAAGCATTGTTCTAATTGTAGTCAAATGCAAAAATGATGTCATCATAGAGAGCATTTAAGGACACCATGTGCCTTGTACAGTACAGACCAAAAGTTTGGACACACCTTCTCATTTAAAGATTTTTCTGTATTTTCCTGACTATGAAAATTGTACATTCACACTGAAGGCATCAAAACTATGAATTAACACATGTGGGATTATGTACTTAACAAAAAAGTGTGAAACCACTGAAAATATGTCTTATATTCTAGGTCCTTCACAGTAGCCACCTTTTGCTTTGATGACTGCTTTGCACACTCTTGGCATTCTCTTGATGAGCTTCAAGAGGTAGTCACCAGAAATGGTCTTCCAACAATCTTGAAGGAGTTCCCAGAGATGCTTAGCACTTGTTGGCCCTTTTGCCGTCACTCTGCGGTCCAGCTCACCCCAAACCATCTCGATTGGGTTCAGGTCTGGTGACTGTGGAGGTCAGGTCATCTGGCGTAGCCCCCCATCACTCTCCTTCTTGGTCAAATAGCCCTTACACAGCCTGGAGGTGTGTTTATGGTCATTGTCCTGTTGAAAACTAAATGATGGTCCAACTAAACGCAAACCGGATGGAATAGCATGCCGCTGCAAGATGCTGTGGTAGCCATGCTGGTTCAGTATGCCTTCAATTTTGAATAAATCCCCAACAGTGTCACCAGCAAAGCACCCCCACACCATCACACCTCCTCCTCCATGCTTCACGGTGGGAACCAGGCATGTAGAGTCCATCCGTTCACCTTTTCTGCGTCGCACAAAGACACGGTGGTTGGAACCAAAGATCTCAAATTTGGACTCATCAGACCAAAGCACAGATTTCCACTGGTCTAATGTCCATTCCTTGTGTTCTTTAACCCAAACAAGTCTTTTCTGCTTGTTGCCTGTCCTTAGCAGTGGTTTCCTAGCAGCTATTTTACCATGAAGGCCTGCTACACAAAGTCTCCTCTTAACAGTTGTTGTAGAGATGTGTCTGCTGCTAGAACTCTGTGTGGCATTGACCTGGTCTCTAATCTGAGCTGCTGTTAACCTGCGATTTCTGAGGCTGGTGACTCGGATAAACTTATCCTCAGAAGCAGAGGTGACTCTTGGTCTTCCTTTCCTGGGGCGGTCCTCATGTGAGCCAGTTTCTTTGTAGCGCTTGATGGTTTTTGCAACTGCACTTGGGGACACTTTCAAAGTTTTCTCAATTTTTCGGACTGACTGACCTTCATTTCTTAAAGTAATGATGGCCACTCGTTTTTTTTTACTTAGCTGCTTTTTTCTTGCCATAATACAAATTCTAACAGTCTATTCAGTAGGACTATCAGCTGTGTATCCACCAGACTTCTGCACAACACAACTGATGGTCCCAACCCCATTTATAAGGCAAGAAATCCCACTTATTAAACCTGACAGGGCACACCTGTGAAGTGAAAACCATTTCCGGTGACTACCTCTTGAAGCTCATCAAGAGAATGCCAAGAGTGTGCAAAGCAGTCATCAAAGCTAAAGGTGGCTACTTTGAAGAACTTAGAATATAAGACATATTTTCAGTTGTTTCACACTTTTTTGTTAAGTATATAATTCCACATGTGTTAATTCATAGTTTTGATGCCTTCAGTGTGAATGTACAATTTTCATAGTCATGAAAATCCAGAAAAATCTTTAAATGAAGTGTGTCCAAACTTTTGGTCTGTACTGTATATCATAACTCCCTTGCCTACTGTGCCCTTTTTGATGCCATCCATCAGCAAGGACAGATCCTAGATGAAGACATATCAGAGTTCTCTGAAATGCAGTAATCTATCATCAGACATACACATAGTAAATATCACACACCCCAGTCACACTACAGGTTCCTCCGAGATCTGATGGTAGTCACCCTCGATGGTCACAGTGCGCTCACAAGCCAAAACCTGCTCACCTGAGCCTGGCCCGCTGTGGGTGATTTGTGAACAATACCTTCCATTGTCATATACTCATCCAAGAAGATGTACAAATAACCAAACTGAATGAAGAAAGATAGCAAGGGTCTTCTTGACATCATTTGGATTGTGATACTGTAGGGTCTGCCAAATACTAGAGTTAAGAAGGATGATAGCGGGGGTCATCTAGACATATGGGCGGTAAAACTGTAGGGTGTGCCCTATACTAGAGGTAAGGAGCATGACAGCAGAGGGCTTCTACATATCATAAGGATGGTAGAACTGTTGGGCTCCTGTTCGTATCACTCAAGTGCCAAGACAGAAAGACCATCAAGGGGACCTTCAGTGTATGTATTTATCCAAGGGGGTTTGGTCTCTGCAGTGTGTGATGTATAAGAACCACGGTGGAGGATTTGCGGAGCTAGGACTCTATGTAGGAAGAGTATTCATTTACGGAACCCCAGAGCTGAAGGGAGAAGATATGAGGAGGCACATAGCCCCATGTCTTAGTTGAGGTGGCGTAGCAGGTTGACCCATGTCTTGGGTATTGATGCTCTTGTCTCTTCACAGGAAGTTTGGCCGGAATTGTAAGGACAGAAAATGGAGTCACCGTAGTCCTGGGATTAGATGTCTCCCTTACATGTTATTATGAAGCCCAAGAACTAGAAAAGGTCACTCAAGTGATCTGGTCAAAGAAAGTTATGAATGGTCAAAGCACGCAAATTGCCATTCTAAACACAGAGTTTGGTGCTCATGTCACTCATGAGTATGAAGGAAGAGTAAAGGAAAAATCTCCTTTAAAGCCAGAAGATGGGACAATAATCCTAAAGAACGTTGTCCAGGCGGATGAAGGTGTCTACCAGTGTCGTGTCTACACATTCCCAGCAGGAACCTTTGAGGCTGATGTGACACTAAAGGTGCTAGGTAAGAAGAGTGACATGTAAGGTAGACACTAATCCTACGCCATTTATCCCTGCAGGGTGGTGTAGGTGAGACAAGCATGGTGGCACGTTGGTAACACCAGATCTACCATTGAGTTGCCTGCTAGATAAGTGTAATAAAAAAGAAGCCCGACCACTACGTGAACAAGGGCTGTAGGTTTTCAGTATGGTTTTAATTCCTGTTTTCTTGTTCCATGTAGTGCCTCCTTTGCCAACATTGAACCCGGGTCCATCGCTGGTAGAGGGAGTGGGTCTGAGCCTCGCTGCCTCCTGTACAGCTGAGGGGAACCCTGCTCCCAGCCTGACATGGGAAACTGAAGTGTCTGGGAAGAATACATCTCACACGTATTCTCACTCTCGATCGGCCTCAGTGACTAGTGAATTTTTTGTGGTCCCAACTCGAAGTATGCACAAAAAGTTGCTGACCTGCGTGGTGTCCCACCCAGTGTTCCAGCAGGAGAAGAGGATCACACATGTGCTGGAGGTGGAATGTAAGTACTTGCTATGTTCCCATGCCACAAAGAGTTTGATGGAGTCTGCACTTCATTTGAGGTCTCCTGGATTTGCCAGATTGTTGGTTTTGTACACTGGAGCTTGGTGGAGCTCCTTCTCTGCCCGCACTGGTTACTAGTCAATGTTGTGTGCTGTTCTAATAGAATATTCCATGTTTCCTACAGACCTGGCTGACGTCACCATACAAGGTCATGATCATTGGTTTGTTGGAAAAAATGACGCAGCCCTCAAGTGTTTTTGTGATGGGCATCCAAACCCCCAATACATGTGGTTCAGGTAATGCCAATAATAAACTGCAGTGACATTAGTCTGTGCACAACCATGTATATGACGCGCCCCCTGGGGCCGTGGGGTACTTGGCAGTCGGGCCGGTCCTTTTCTGGGGTAGTCACTATGGCAGTGACCCGGTCCGTGGCCCCGGGCGGTCAAATAATTAAAGAAAAGGGAGAATAAAGTTTTTGGGATAATGTTCGTGACGCCTCCTGAGTAGAGATGAGTGTTGTTCGACTAGAACTGTTCGCCAATCTCAAATTCGAGCTGTTTTGGGCGGTGTTCGAGTTGTTCGACGAACCCGAACGATTTGCAAAAAATTCGGCTGTTCGAGGTTATGTTCAATAACTGTTCGTGCACCAAAAGCGTGTCCTGCATGTCTGGCGCTATTTAGAGCACCAATCATGCAGGGATTGTCTGCCACTCACTGTAATGCCACAGCCATGGTGGTTGTGGCATTACAGTGATTGCCCAAATCGATGGGAACAGTGCCAACAGTGAAACATGAAAAGCCGGCAATTCAGCAGCGGCATACACCTGTACCCGACAATTTAGAACCGAAAGAATAGAGCTTCACACATAGATTAGATAGATATAAACATGTCAGTCACATATATATGAAGTACAGTGACAGTGTTGCTTACTGTACTTGTCATTTAGCGTAAAGGATTTATCAAAAAAAATAATAGTGTTTTCATGCACCGTCTCTTTAAAAAAGCCGGCCGGCAATTCAGCAGCGGTACCCGACAATGTAGAACAGAAAGAATAGAGCATCACACATAGATTAGATAGATAGAAACATGTCAGTCACATATATATGAAGTACAGTGATAGTGTTGGTTACTGTTCTTGTCATTTAGTATTAAAATAAAGGATTTATTATTAAAAAAATTGGCGTGGGGTTCCCCTTAATTTTAGGCTCTAGCGGAGGTTAAGCAGACGGCTGGGGCAGATGTTTGAAGCCTGGGAAGGGGGTAATACCCACGGAGCTTCCCAGGCTACTAATATCAGCCCCCAGCTGAATACATAGCCTTTACTAGCTATTAAAATGGGGGACCCCCCCAAAAAAATGACGTGGGGTCCCCCTTAATTTAATAGCTAGCAAAGGCTAGGCAGACAGCTGGGGGCTGATATTAATAGCCCAGGAAGGGAGCCATGAATATTGGCCCCCTCCCAGGCTAGAAACACCAGCCGTCAGCCGCCCCAGAAATGGCGCATTCATAGGATGCGCCAATTCTGGCACTTAGTCTCGCTCTTCCACGCTGCCCTGGTGCGGTGGCAGGGGGTAATAGGGCTGGGGTTGATGTCAGCTTATAATGCCAGCTGACATCAAGCCCAGGTTAGTAATGGAGAGGCGTCTATAAGACATCCCCATTACTAACCCCATAGTCAAAGTTAAAAAAAAACACAAACACCCAGAATAAAGTCCTTTAATTGAAATAAAGACACAATCCTTTATTGTTCTAAATTAAACCATACTTACCATCACGCCCATTCCAGCTGAAGCCAACGATCTCCTGCAATAAAAGAAAAATAATAAAGCAACCTCATCCTTACCTTTCCATGGTTCCCACGACAGCTTCAGCTCTGCTACATCGAGATGACAGGCTGGACCGCAGCAGAACGCTGCCATCCAGCCTCTCATCCCGCAGACACTGAGAAGCGCCTGCTTGCTTGCGCTGCTCAGCGTCTCTCTGTGACGACATCCAGATGAGCCGAGTTCATGTCCAATGAACTCGGCTCACCTCATGCACGTCACTGACAGCGTGGGAAAATTCTCACGCTGAAGCGGTGAGTGCAGGAGAATTTTCCCAAGCTGTCAGTGACGTGCATAAGGTGAGCTCATGTCCAATGAACTCAGCTCACCTCCTGCACGTCACTGACAGCGTGGGAGAATTCTCCTGCACTCACCGCTTCAGCGTTAGAATTTTCCCACGCTGTCAGTGACGTGCATGAGGTGAGCCGAGTTCATTGGACATGAACTCGGCTCATCTGGATGTCGTCACAGAGAGACGCTGAGCAGCGCAAGCAAGCCTGCGCTTCTCAGTGTCTGCGGGATGAGAGGCTGGATGGCAGCGTTCTGCTGCGGTCCAGCCTGTCATCTCGATGTAGCAGAGCTGAAGCTGTCGTGGGAACCATGGAAAGGTAAGGATGAGGTTGCTTTATTATTTTTCTTTTATTGCAGGAGATCGTTGGCTTCAGCTGGAATGGGCGTGATGGTAAGTATGGTTTAATTTAGAACAATAAAGGATTGTGTCTTTATTTCAATTAAAGGACTTTATTCTGGGTGTTGTGTTTTTTTTAACTTTGACTATGGGGTTAGTAATGGGGGTGTCTTATAGACGCCTCTCCATTACTAACCTGGGCTTGATGTCAGCTGGCATTATAAGCTGACATCAACCCCAGCCCTATTACCCCCTGCCACCGCACCAGGGCAGCGTGGAAGAGCGAGGCTAAGTGCCAGAATTGGCGCATCCTATGAATGCGCCATTTCTGGGGCGGCTGACGGCTGGTGTTTCTAGCCTGGGAGGGGGCCAATATTCATGGCTCCCTTCCTGGGCTATTAATATCAGCCCCCAGCTGTCTGCCTAGCCTTTGCTAGCTATTAAATTAGGGGGGACCCCACGTCATTTTTTTGGGGGGTCCCCCATTTTAATAGCTAGTAAAGGCTATGTATTCAGCTGGGGGCTGATATTAGTAGCCTGGGAAGCTCCGTGGGTATTACCCCCTTCCCAGGCTTCAAACATCTGCCCCAGCCGTCTGCTTAACCTCCGCTAGAGCCTAAAATTAAGGGGAACCCCACGCCAATTTTTTTAATAATAAATCCTTTATTTTAATACTAAATGACAAGTACAGTAACCAGCACTGTCACTGTACTTATTATATATGTGACTGACATGTTTCTATCTATCTAATCTATGTGTGAAGCTCTATTCTGTCTGTTATAAATTGTCGGGTACCGCTGCTGAATTGCCGGCCGGCTTTTTTAAAGAGACGGTGCATGAAAACACTAATATTTTTTTTAATAAATCCTTTACACTAAATGACAAGTGCAGTAACCAACACTGTCACTGTGCTTCTTATATGTGTGACTGACATGTTTCTATCTATCTAATCTATGTGTGATGCTCTATTCCTTCTTGTCTAAATTGTCGGGTACCGGTGTATGCCGCTGCTGAATTTGCCGGCCGGCTTTTTTAAAGAGAGTGTCTTCTGAGCAGTTTGTCAGCTTTTAGACACCTTTGCAGGTGTTTTCTATGTGTTTCTATGTGTTTTTGTTTGCCTGCCATTGGTTTTAACGGTGTTCGATGGTGTTCTAAGGTGTTCGACGAACAGTTCCACGAACAGTTCCTCGAACATCCCGGTGTTCGACGAACCGAACCGAACCCGAACACTACGGGGGTGGCTCAACACTACTCCTGAGCTCTCAACTCCCAACTGACTGACTCTCTAGAACTTTCTACCCTTCTTTTTATACTCCTACCCTCTGTGCTCCACTGAACTTCTTCCTCCACCCACACCCACTACATGGTTCCCTCTCTCTTGGTTCCCCCCCTTCCAGCCAGGGACAGGGCTCAGCAGTGACCAAGTGCATCTTGCCCCTCCTGCTTGTCTGGAGTGGTGTAGTGTTGTATGTGGGTGTGTGGGTCCCTGGTAGTGCTCCCTCCTTACTTGAGAGTGAGGTACCATGCCTCTGGATGAGATGCAGTACCTCTGTGGCAACTGGACCCGCAGGGGCGCCACATATACCTTTATTAAAGAGTAAATTCTGTGGTTACTCTGCCCACTCCAGACCTATCTAATCCTTTCAGACTGTCTCCCTCTAGAAACCTGTCTCATTCCAAACCATCTGATCTCATACAGATTCCTCCATTCTCTTCCTGGTTCAACTTGGCTTCTCCTCCAGACTCCTCCTCCAGACTCCTCTTCCAGACACCACATGTCCTCTTCTAGATGTCTCTGTCTTAATCTAGACACCTACGTTCATCTCCAGACACCTCTGTCCACTTGCAGATTCCCATGTCCTCTTAAAAACCTCCATGTCCTCTCCCAGATCCCTCTGTCCTTCTATAAATTCTGCTCTAGTCCTGTAGATTCCTCTTTTCTTTTCCAGACTACTGTCTACTTCCAGAATACTCCTTCAAAGTCCCATGTTCTTTTCAAGATGCATCTGTCGTCTTCCAGACTCTGTTTTTCTCCTCCAGACTCCTCTGTTATCCTTGAGATGCCTCTCTCCTCTTCCAAATTCCTCTGTCCTCCTCCAGACTCTGATCTCCTCCTCCAGAATGCACTGTCTTTTTCCTGATGCTGCTGTCCTCTTCCATCCTCTGTACCTTCTGCCCTCTCTTTCTCCTCTGTCTCCCCTCTGTTCTACATTGTTTTTTTCTTCTCTCCTCTATTTCCTCCTCTGTCTCTTCCTTTCCTCTGGATCTTTTCTCCTCTGTACCTTCTGCCCTTTCTTTCTCCTCTGTCTTCCCTCTGTTCTACATTCTGTTTTTTTCTTCTCTCCTCTATTTTCTCCTCTGTCTCTTCCTTTCCTCTGGATCTTTTCTCCTCTGTACTTTCTGCCCTTTCTTTCTCCTCTGTCTCCCCTCTGTTCTACATTCTGTTTTTTTCTTCTCTCCTCTATTTTCTCCTCTGTCTCTTCCTTTCCTCTGGATCTTTTCTCCTCTGTACCTTCTGCCCTCTCTTTCTCCTCTGTCTTCCCTCTGTTCTACATTCTGTTTTTTTCTTCTCTCCTCTATTTTCTCTTCTGTCTCTTCCTTTCCTCTGGATCTTTTCTCCTCTGTACCTTCTGCCCTCTTTCTCCTCTGTCTTCCCTCTGTTCTACATTGTTTTTTTCTTCTCTCCTCTATTTCCTCCTCTGTCTCTTCCTTTCCTCTGGATCTTTTCTCCTCTGTACCTTCTGCCCTCTTTCTCCTCTGTCTTCCCTCTGTTCTACATTCTGTTTTTTTCTTCTCTCCTCTATTTTCTCCTCTGTCTCTTCCTTTCCTCTGGATCTTTTCTCCTCTGTACTTTCTGCCCTTTCTTTCTCCTCTGTCTCCCCTCTGTTCTACATTCTGTTTTTTTCTTCTCTCCTCTATTTTCTCCTCTGTCTCTTCCTTTCCTCTGGATCTTTTCTCCTCTGTACCTTCTGCCCTCTCTTTCTCCTCTGTCTTCCCTCTGTTCTACATTCTGTTTTTTTCTTCTCTCCTCTATTTTCTCTTCTGTCTCTTCCTTTCCTCTGGATCTTTTCTCCTCTGTACCTTCTGCCCTCTTTCTCCTCTGTCTTCCCTCTGTTCTACATTCTGTTTTTTTCTTCTCTCCTCTATTTTCTCCTCTGTCTCTTCCTTTCCTCTGGATCTTTTCTCCTCTGTACCTTCTGCCCTCTTTCTCCTCTGTCTCCCCTCTGTTCTACATTCTGTTTTTTTCTTCTCTCCTCTATTTTCTCCTCTGTCTCTTCCTTTCCGCTGGATCTTTTCTCCTCTATACCTTCTGCCCTCTTTCTCCTCTGTCTTCCCTCTGTTCTACATTCTGTTTTTTTCTTCTCTCCTCTATTTTCTCCTCTGTCTCTTCCTTTCCTCTGGATCTTTTCTCCTCTGTACTTTCTGCCCTTTCTTTCTCCTCTGTCTCCCCTCTGTTCTACATTCTGTTTTTTTCTTCTCTCCTCTATTTTCTCCTCTGTCTCTTCCTTTCCTCTGGATCTTTTCTCCTCTGTACCTTCTGCCCTCTCTTTCTCCTCTGTCTTCCCTCTGTTCTACATTCTGTTTTTTTCTTCTCTCCTCTATTTTCTCCTCTGTCTCTTCCTTTCCTCTGGATCTTTTCTCCTCTGTACTTTCTGCCCTTTCTTTCTCCTCTGTCTCCCCTCTGTTCTACATTCTGTTTTTTTCTTCTCTCCTCTATTTTCTCTTCTGTCTCTTCCTTTCCCCTGGATCTTTTCTCCTCTATACCTTCTGCCCTTTCTTTCTCCTCTGTCTCCCCTCTGTTCTACATTCTGTTTTTTTCTTCTCTCCTCTATTTTCTCCTCTGTCTCTTCCTTTCCTCTGGATCTTTTCTCCTCTGTACCTTCTGCCCTCTTTCTCCTCTGTCTTCCCTCTGTTCTACATTCTGTTTTTTTCTTCTCTCCTCTATTTTCTCCTCTGTCTCTTCCTTTCCCCTGGATCTTTTCTCCTCTATACCTTCTGCCCTTTCTTTCTCCTCTGTCTCCCCTCTGTTCTACATTCTGTTTTTTTCTTCTCTCCTCTATTTTCTCCTCTGTCTCTTCCTTTCCTCTGGATCTTTTCTCCTCTGTACCTTCTGCCCTCTTTCTCCTCTGTCTTCCCTCTGTTCTACATTCTGTTTTTTTCTTCTCTCCTCTATTTTCTCCTCTGTCTCTTCCTTTCCTCTGGATCTTTTCTCCTCTGTACTTTCTGCCCTTTCTTTCTCCTCTGTCTTCCCTCTGTTCTACATTCTGTTTTTTTCTTCTCTCCTCTATTTTCTCCTCTGTCTCTTCCTTTCCTCTGGATCTTTTCTCCTCTGTACCTTCTGCCCTCTTTCTCCTCTGTCTTCCTTCTGTTCTACATTCTGTTTTTTTCTTCTCTCCTCTATTTTCTCTTCTGTCTCTTCCTTTCCCCTGGATCTTTTCTCCTCTATACCTTCTGCCCTTTCTTTCTCCTCTGTCTCCCCTCTGTTCTACATTCTGTTTTTTTCTTCTCTCCTCTATTTTCTCCTCTGTCTCTTCCTTTCCTCTGGATCTTTTCTCCTCTGTACCTTCTGCCCTCTTTCTCCTCTGTCTTCCCTCTGTTCTACATTCTGTTTTTTTCTTCTCTCCTCTATTTTCTCCTCTGTCTCTTCCTTTCCTCTGGATCTTTTCTCCTCTGTACCTTCTGCCCTCTTTCTCCTCTGTCTTCCCTCTGTTCTACATTCTGTTTTTTTCTTCTCTCCTCTATTTTCTCCTCTGTCTCTTCCTTTCCCCTGGATCTTTTCTCCTCTATACCTTCTGCCCTTTCTTTCTCCTCTGTCTCCCCTCTGTTCTACATTCTGTTTTTTTCTTCTCTCCTCTATTTTCTCTTCTGTCTCTTCCTTTCTTCTGGATCTTTTCTCCTCTGTACCTTCTGCCCTCTTTCTCCTCTGTCTTCCCTCTGTTCTACATTCTGTTTTTTTCTTCTCTCCTCTATTTTCTCCTCTGTCTCTTCCTTTCCTCTGGATCTTTTCTCCTCTGTACCTTCTGCCCTCTTTCTCCTCTGTCTTCCTTCTGTTCTACATTCAGTTTTTTTCTTCTCTCCTCTATTTTCTCCTCTGTCTCTTCCTTTCCTCTGGATCTTTTCTCCTCTGTACCTTCTGCCCTTTCTTTCTCCTCTGTCTCCCCTCTGTTCTACATTCTGTTTTTTTCTTCTCTCCTCTATTTTCTCCTCTGTCTCTTCCTTTCCTCTGGATCTTTTCTCCTCTGTACCTTCTGCCCTCTTTCTCCTCTGTCTTCCCTCTGTTCTACATTCTGTTTTTTTCTTCTCTCCTCTATTTTCTCCTCTGTCTCTTCCTTTCTTCTGGATCTTTTCTCCTCTGTACCTTCTGCCCTCTTTCTCCTCTGTCTCCCCTCTGTTCTACATTCTGTTTTTTTTTTCTCGCCTCTATTTTCTCCTCTGTCTCTTCCTTTCCCCTGGATCTTTTCTCCTCTATACCTTCTGCCCTTTCTTTCTCCTCTGTCTCCCCTCTGTTCTACATTCTGTTTTTTTCTTCTCTCCTCTATTTTCTCCTCTGTCTCTTCCTTTCCTTTGGATCTTTTCTCCTCTGTACCTTCTGCCCTCTTTCTCCTCTGTCTTCCCTCTGTTCTACATTCTGTTTTTTTCTTCTCTCCTCTATTTTCTCCTCTGTCTCTTCCTTTCCCCTGGATCTTTTCTCCTCTATACCTTCTGCCCTTTCTTTCTCCTCTGTCTCCCCTCTGTTCTACATTCTGTTTTTTTCTTCTCTCCTCTATTTTCTCCTCTGTCTCTTCCTTTCCTCTGGATCTTTTCTCCTCTGTACCTTCTGCCCTCTTTCTCCTCTGTCTTCCCTCTGTTCTACATTCTGTTTTTTTCTTCTCTCCTCTATTTTCTCTTCTGTCTCTTCCTTTCTTCTGGATCTTTTCTCCTCTGTACCTTCTGCCCTCTTTCTCCTCTGTCTTCCCTCTGTTCTACATTCTGTTTTTTTCTTCTCTCCTCTATTTTCTCCTCTGTCTCTTCCTTTCCTCTGGATCTTTTCTCCTCTGTACCTTCTGCCCTCTTTCTCCTCTGTCTTCCTTCTGTTCTACATTCAGTTTTTTTCTTCTCTCCTCTATTTTCTCCTCTGTCTCTTCCTTTCCTCTGGATCTTTTCTCCTCTGTACCTTCTGCCCTTTCTTTCTCCTCTGTCTCCCCTCTGTTCTACATTCTGTTTTTTTCTTCTCTCCTCTATTTTCTCCTCTGTCTCTTCCTTTCCTCTGGATCTTTTCTCCTCTGTACCTTCTGCCCTCTTTCTCCTCTGTCTTCCCTCTGTTCTACATTCTGTTTTTTTCTTCTCTCCTCTATTTTCTCCTCTGTCTCTTCCTTTCTTCTGGATCTTTTCTCCTCTGTACCTTCTGCCCTCTTTCTCCTCTGTCTCCCCTCTGTTCTACATTCTGTTTTTTTTTTCTCGCCTCTATTTTCTCCTCTGTCTCTTCCTTTCCCCTGGATCTTTTCTCCTCTATACCTTCTGCCCTTTCTTTCTCCTCTGTCTCCCCTCTGTTCTACATTCTGTTTTTTTCTTCTCTCCTCTATTTTCTCCTCTGTCTCTTCCTTTCCTTTGGATCTTTTCTCCTCTGTACCTTCTGCCCTCTTTCTCCTCTGTCTTCCCTCTGTTCTACATTCTGTTTTTTTCTTCTCTCCTCTATTTTCTCCTCTGTCTCTTCCTTTCCTCTGGATCTTTTCTCCTCTGTACCTTCTGCCCTCTTTCTCCTCTGTCTTCCCTCTGTTCTACATTCTGTTTTTTTCTTCTCTCCTCTATTTTCTCCTCTGTCTCTTCCTTTCCTTTGGATCTTTTCTCCTCTGTACCTTCTGCCCTCTTTCTCCTCTGTCTTCCCTCTGTTCTACATTCTGTTTTTTTCTTCTCTCCTCTATTTTCTCCTCTGTCTCTTCCTTTCCTCTGGATCTTTTCTCCTCTGTACCTTCTGCCCTCTTTCTCCTCTGTCTCCCCTCTGTTCTACATTCTGTTTTTTTCTTCTCTCCTCTATTTTCTCCTCTGTCTCTTCCTTTCCTCTGGATCTTTTCTCCTCTGTACCTTCTGCCCTCTTTCTCCTCTGTCTTCCCTCTGTTCTACATTCTGTTTTTTTCTTCTCTCCTCTATTTCCTCCTCTGTCTCTTCCTTTCCTCTGGATCTTTTCTCCTCTATACCTTCTGCCCTTTCTTTCTCCTCTGTCTCCCCTCTGTTCTACATTCTGTTTTTTTCTTCTCTCCTCTATTTTCTCCTCTGTCTCTTCCTTTCCTCTGGATCTTTTCTCCTCTGTACCTTCTGCCCTTTCTTTCTCCTCTGTCTCCCCTCTGTTCTACATTCTGTTTTTTTCTTCTCTCCTCTATTTTCTCCTCTGTCTCTTCCTTTCCTTTGGATCTTTTCTCCTCTATACCTTCTGCCCTTTCTTTCTCCTCTGTCTCCCCTCTGTTCTACATTCTGTTTTTTTCTTCTCTCCTCTATTTTCTCCTCTGTCTCTTCCTTTCCTCTGGATCTTTTCTCCTCTGTACCTTCTGCCCTTTCTTTCTCCTCTGTCTTCCCTCTGTTCTACATTCTGTTTTTTTCTTCTCTCCTCTATTTTCTCCTCTGTCTCTTCCTTTCCTCTGGATCTTTTCTCCTCTGTACCTTCTGCCCTTTCTTTCTCCTCTGTCTCCCCTCTGTTCTACATTCTGTTTTTTTCTTCTCTCCTCTATTTTCTCCTCTGTCTCTTCCTTTCCTTTGGATCTTTTCTCCTCTATACCTTCTGCCCTTTCTTTCTCCTCTGTCTCCCCTCTGTTCTACATTCTGTTTTTTTCTTCTCTCCTCTATTTTCTCCTCTGTCTCTTCCTTTCCTTTGGATCTTTTCTCCTCTATACCTTCTGCCCTTTCTTTCTCCTCTGTCTCCCCTCTGTTCTACATTCTGTTTTTTTCTTCTCTCCTCTATTTTCTCCTCTGTCTCTTCCTTTCCTCTGGATCTTTTCTCCTCTGTACCTTCTGCCCTCTTTCTCCTCTGTCTTCCCTCTGTTCTACATTCTGTTTTTTTCTTCTCTCCTCTATTTTCTCTTCTGTCTCTTCCTTTCCTCTGGATCTTTTCTCCTCTGTACCTTCTGCCCTCTTTCTCCTCTGTCTCCCCTCTGTTCTACATTCTGTTTTTTTTTTCTCGCCTCTATTTTCTCCTCTGTCTCTTCCTTTCCTCTGGATCTTTTCTCCTCTGTACCTTCTGCCCTCTTTCTCCTCTGTCTCCCCTCTGTTCTACATTCTGTTTTTTTTTTCTCGCCTCTATTTTCTCCTCTGTCTCTTCCTTTCCTTTGGATCTTTTCTCCTCTATACCTTCTGCCCTCTCTTTCTCCTCTGTCTTCCCTCTGTTCTACATTCTGTTTTTTTCTTCTCTCCTCTATTTTCTCCTCTGTCTCTTCCTTTCCTCTGGATCTTTTCTCCTCTGTACCTTCTGCCCTCTTTCTCCTCTGTCTCCCCTCTGTTCTACATTCTGTTTTTTTTTTCTCGCCTCTATTTTCTCCTCTGTCTCTTCCTTTCCTCTGGATCTTTTCTCCTCTGTGCCTTCTGTCTTCTCTTTCTCATCTATCTCATGTCTTTTTCCTCCTTTTGTCCTTCTTTCCCCTCTGTTTGTTCTCTTTACTTTCTTACTTCTTTCTTTTCGGTCGGTTTTCTCTGCCATCTCTTCTGTGTTTTTTTTCCCCTCTCTTTCTTCTCTTCATTGTTTCTTATCTCTTCTATCCTTTCTTTTTATTTTTTTCTTCCCAATCTCTTTTCTCCTCTGTCTCTATTCTCTTCTGTCCCTTCTGCCGTTTTTTCTTCTCTGTATCTTCATGTCTGTCTCTTGTCTTTTTCCCTTTTGTGCCTTCTGTCCTCTTTTTCTTCTCCGTCTCTTCTCGGTTTCTGTTATGTCCTTTGTCTATTCTGTATTTTCCCTCCTCTATCTCTTTTGCCTCCACTCTTCCGCCTCTTCTCTCTTCCTTTGTCCCTTCTGTCTTCTCTTTCGCCTTTGTCTTTTCTGTGTCTCTCTTCTCTCCCATCTTTTTGTCCCTTTTCTGTATCTTTTCCTTCTTCTCATCTGTCTCTGCTATGTCCCCTCTTTCTCCTGTCTCTTCTTTTCTCTCTCATTTATCTGTCTTCTGTCCCCTCTTTCTCCTCTGCCTCTTCTCTGTCTCTTGTAATCTTTTTGTCTTCTCCCTCCCCATTCTCTTCTTCTCGATTTAGTATCTCATACAATCTCTTGTAGACCAGACCGGTGTGTCATCCCTTTGGCATGGTGCCGGCCTCTAGACCTGGGGTACTTTATCCCCCATTTTGTATATACCAGTCAGGCAGCAGGGCATGGGCTCTGATCTCACAATACCTGATGTCACATCCAGACAATCCCTTGTTTTCTGCCAAACCAGCAAGTGTGTGGGAAAGTGGAGGCTTGAGATTCTGGCTGGACCAGTTCTTGGTGATGTCACCAGTCACACCTCTCCATACGAGCTACGACTTGTGGCCATGAAGATGACTCTGGTTACTCCTGGGTAACCCTTTCTAATCCAGTCACCAAGGGCACAGGCCATATTCCTAACCCCAGAAACCTCTCAGGTCAGGGCCTGTAGACATGGCGTTGTGCCCGCTCACCTTCTCATTTATGTATCTCCTCAATCGAGGAGCAGAGGTAAGCGGGCAATATGCGTCTCTGCTGTTACATGGGACTGCAGGGACACCTACAGCAGCATCATATAATAAAGCATATCCTTATTCGCCATTGTTCACAGGGTCAATGGATCTCTACCAGAAGATGTAAAGACTGAAGGAGACCGGCTGAAATTCACCAGCCCGCTCCGAGCTGAGGACGCTGGAGTCTACATCTGTGAGGCCACCAATCGTGTATCCAGCCGACAAGCGAGCGTCATCGTGACCATTACAGGTAGTTGTTATCACAAAGGGTACGTTATCAGTGAGGGGGCGCTATCACAGGTGGGATGAAATTCTCACAGGTGATATGATGTTATCCCAGGTAGGAGGACATTATTACTGGTGGCTAGACATTATCGCAGATAGGAGGACAATATTACAAGTGGGGTCGTTATTACAAGTGAGAGAACTTTATCACATGACTGTGAAGACTATCTCAGTTGGTGAATATTATCTGCGTAAATCGGACTGCACTCGAATGACATCCGATGTTCTACACGCACCCATAGAGTTGCATGTGTGCGAGGGATCCGATCTGTGGAGCCACTCGCAGAATGCTGCGATTTTATTTCTCATGTGGAACATTTTTCCGAGTGCTATCCGATAAAATATCGTATAACACTTGTCCGATTTATGCGCTTGTGTAAGCGAGTTCTAATTCCAGTGATGTCTGTCTTGGTCCACATTTTGAGATGCCTTTCTGTATCTAGCCTTCAGTATACCTGTCTCTGAAAACCCTCAAGTCTCTGTAGACCTCTTTGTTCTTGGCCTACCTATGCCTAGATGCCTGGCTCCGTCCATCTCTCATGTAATGCCTAATCTGGTCCATCTCTCAAGATAGCTATCTCTTTCCACCTCTCGTAAGATACCTGTCTAGATCCTACTTCAGTCCACCACTAGGATTTCTTGAATTTGGACATATCTGGTGCAATGTCTGTCTATCATGGACTTGTGAGAACTTTCTCTGTCTACCTCTCGGCATGTATGTCTCTGACCACACCTGCAAGGATGCCTGTCTTTGTCCTAGATGTGTCTACACTTCTAATTGACCAATTTTGTGGGACATCTGTCTTTAGCCACAGCTGATGGGAAGTCTTTGTCAGTCTAGTTTTTGAAATGTGCACCTCTCTATCCACCTCTCTGAGTAGAGTTGCCACTAGCCATCTCATGTAGGGTACTGGGTGCTATACTATGGCTACCCCTTAAGATGTTGGTCTCTGGCTAAATCTAGTTTCTTGGTCCTCCTCTCAAGTGTCCACTCTGTAGCTCAAGGATACCTTTCTCTTGCCATATCTGGAAATGTCTGCCTAGCCACCTCTAGGGCTATCTTTGTAGTATCATGCTGTCTGATTGTATAATACAGCTGGGTGCCATGACTGTATAGAGTGGCTGGGCGAGTGCTGTGACTGTATAGTATGGGTGGGTGCCGTGACCGTATAGTGTGGGTGTGTGCTGTGACGTATCGTATAGGTGTGTGCCGTGACCATATAGTATGGGTGTGTGCCGTGACGTATCGTATAGGTGCATGCCGTGACCGTATAGTATGGGTGCGTGCCGTGACGTATCGTATAGGTGTGTGCCGTGACCATATAGTGTGGGTGGGTGCCGTGACCGTATAGTGTGGGTGTGTGCCGTGACGTATCGTATAGGTGTGCGCCGTGACCGTATAGTATGGGTGCGTGCCGTGACCGTATAGTATGGGTGCGTGCCGTGACCTTATAGCATGGGTGAGTGCCGTAACCTTATAGTATAGGTGCGTGCCGTGACCGCATAGTATAGGTGCCTGCCGTGACCGTATAGTATAGATGAGTGCTGTGGCTGTATAGTATGGGTGAGTGCCGTAACCATATAGTATAGGTGAGTGCCATAACCGCATAGTATAGGTTTGTGCCGTAACCGTATAGTATGGGTCTATGCCGTGACCGTATAGTATGGGTGCGTGCCGTGACCGTATAGTATGGGTGCGTGCCGTGACCGTATAGTATGGGTGCGTGCCGTGACCGTATAGCATGGGTGAGTGCCGTAACCGTATAGTATAGGTGCGTGCCGTGACCATATAGTATAGGTGCGTGCCGTGACCGTATAGTATGGGTGCGTGCCGTGATCGTATAGTATGGGTGCGTGCCGTGACCGTATAGTATGGGTGCGTGCCGTGACCGTATAGTATAGATGAGTGCTGTGACCGTATAGTATGGGTGCGTGCCGTGACCGTATAGTATGGGTGCGTGCCGTGACCTTATAGCATGGGTGAGTGCCGTAACCTTATAGTATAGGTGCGTGCCGTGACCGCATAGTATAGGTGCCTGCCGTGACCGTATAGTATAGATGAGTGCTGTGGCTGTATAGTATGGGTGAGTGCCGTAACCATATAGTATAGGTGAGTGCCGTAACCATATAGTATAGGTGAGTGCCATAACCGTATAGTATAGGTTTGTGCTGTAACCGTATAGTATGGGTGTATGCCGTGACCGTATAGTATGGGTGCGTGCCGTGACCGTATAGTATGGGTGCGTGCCGTGACCGTATAGTATGGGTGCGTGCCGTGACCGTATAGCATGAGTGAGTGACGTAACCGTATAGTATGGGTGTATGCCGTGACCGTATAGTATGGGTGTATGCCGTGACCGTATAGTATGGGTGCGTGCCGTGACCGTATAGTATGGGTGCGTGCCGTGACCGTATAGTATGGGTGAGTGCCGTGACCGTATAGCATGAGTGAGTGACGTAACCGTATAGTATGGGTGTATGCCGTGACTTTGGACCCCTGCGCTCTTTGGTATCTCCACATCACAAGTCTCTCCTCCGCTGTAATCGGGGCGTGCAGGGGACAATGTTATTGCCAGGAGACGTCGGGGTCCTTCCTGCAGATCGGGGGTCATATCTGCTAGTACATAAATAATGTGGCAGCTGAACGGTTTGGAGTCTGAATTGAAATTTTATTTGGCAAGTAAAGGGTAATAATTCTGCCTCTGACTGTAAAGGTCACATGGTACGAGGTGAAGATGTCCGTCACCTGCCGTGGAGCCATCAGCAACTGCAAGCAGCAGTCGGTGAGCCAGGCGCGGTCAGGGTGGAGCCCACACTTCAAAGAGCAGCTTATATGAGTAAAAATGTCACCATCTCCTGCTCTACAGCTGGAAACTCCCACCGCCCCCCGTGTCCAGGAGCATTCACGATACACACCTCACCTCCCCAACAAGAGCCTGCTGGTGCTTGCAGTGCTCCTGAGGGAAGAGTAGTGATCTCATCTGATCAATTATGTCAAGCTAGGGGTTGTGATGCTCCCGGGTGCTCAGGGGTTGTGGTGTTCCCAGAGGGTCGGGTTGTGATGACCCTCCATTCCTCATGGCCTACTCTCCATGGAGCTCCATGACCACCAGACCAGACATGACTCCCAATGTAATAATGTTTCCTAGGGTTTCCTAATGTGGGGGGTATCTACAAAATATCAACTCAGTTCTGTTCTATGCTTCTCCAGTCAGTGAACCCCGGAAGGTGGACCTGGTGTCAGTATCACTTGTGTCGGTGGCTGTAGTGACGGCGCTCCTGGTGCTGATTCTAGTGATAATCGTCATCCTGGTGAATCGACATCATAAGAGGAAGACCAAGAGACTGTCAGAGAAAATGTAAGTGCCGGGTGCATGTGAGGGTGGAGCTGTCAGTGCCGGGTGTATGTGAGGGTGGAGCGGTCAGTGATGGGCTATGTGAGGGTGTAGCGGTCGGTGAGGGGCTATGTGAGGGTGGAACGGTCAGTGAGGGGTTATGTGAAGGTGGAGCAGTCAGTAATAGGTCTAAGCGATGGTGGAGCGGTCAGTGCCGGGTCCATGCGATGGTGGAGCGGTCAGTGCCGGGTGTATGCAAAGGTGGAGCGGTCAGTGCCGGGTGCATGTGAGGGTGGTGCGGTCAGTAATGGGTCCGTGCAATGGTTGAGCGGTCAGTGCCAGGTTCATGCGATGGTGGAGCGGTCAGTGCCGGGTTCATGCGATGGTGGAGCGGTCAGTGCCGGGTCCATGCGATGGTGGAGCGGTCAGTGCCGGGTGTATGCGAGGGTGGAGCGGTCAGTGCCGGGTGTATGCGAGGGTGGAGCGGTCAGTGCCGGGTATATGCAAGGGTGGAGCGGTCAGTGCCAGGTGTATGCGATGGTGGAGCGGTCAGTGCCGGGTTCATGCGATGGTGGAGCGGTCAGTGCCGGGTGTATGCAAGGGTGGAGCGGTCAGTGCCAGGTGTATGCGATGGTGGAGCGGTCAGTGCCGGGTGCATGTGAGGGTGGAGCGGTCAGTGTCAGGTGTATGTGAGGGTGGAGTGGTCAGTGACGGGCTATGTGAGGGTGGAGCGCTCAGTGTCAGGTGTATGTGAAGGTGGAGCAGTCAGTAATAGGTCTAAGCGATGGTGGAGCGGTCAGTGCCGGGTGCATGTGAGGGTGGAGCGGTCAGTGCCGGGTGCATGTGAGGGTGGAGCGGTCAGTAATAGGTCCGTACAATGGTTGAGCGGTCAGTGCCGGGTCCATGCGATGATTGAGCGGTCAGTGCCGGGTTCATGCGATGGTGGAGTGGTCAGTGCCGGGTCCATGCGATGGTGGAGCGGTCAGTGCCGGGTGTATGCGATGGTGGAGCGGTCAGTGCCGGGTGCATGTAAGGGTGGAGTGGTCAGTGCCGGGTGCATGCGAGGGTGGAGCAATCGGTGACGGGCTATGTGAGGGTGGAGCGGTCGGTGAGGGGCTATATGAGGGTGGAGCGGTCGGTGAGGGGCTATGTGAGGGTGGAGTGGTCAGTGCCGGGCTATGTGAGGGTGGAGCGGTCAGTGACAGGCTATGTGAGGGTGGAGCGGTCGGTTAGGGGCTATGTGAGGGTGGAGCAGTCGGTGAGGGGCTATGTGAGGGTGGAGCGGTCGGTGAGGGGCTATGTGAGGGTGGAGCGGTCGGTGAGGGGCTATGTGAGGGTAGAGCAGTCGGTGAGGGGCTATGTGAGGGTGGAGCGGTCAGTGAGGGGCTATGTGAGGGTGGAGCGGTCGGTGAGCGGCTATGTGAGGGTGGAGCGGTCAGTGAGGGGCTATGTGAGGGTGGAGCGGTCGGTGAGGGGCTATGTGAGGGTGGAGAGGTCAGTGAGGGGCTATGTGAGGGTGGAGCGGACAGTGAGGGGCTATGTGAGAGTGGAGCGGTCGGTGAGCGGCTATGTGAGGGTGGAGCGGTCAGTGAGGGGCTATGTAAGGGTGGAGCGGTCGGTGAGGGGCTATGTGAGGGTGGAGCGGTCAGTGAGGGGCTATGTGAGGGTGGATCGGACAGTGAGGGGCTATGTGACAGTGGAGCGGTCGGTGAGGGGCTATGTGAGGGTGGAGCGGTGAGGGTGGAGAGGTCAGTGAGGGGCTATGTGAGGGTGGAGTGGTCAGTGCCGGGCTATGTGAGGGTGGAGCGGTCGGTGACAGGCTATGTGAGGGTGGAGCGGTCGGTTAGGGGCTATGTGAGGGTGGAGCAGTCGGTGAGGGGCTATGTGAGGGTGGAGCGGTCGGTGAGGGGCTATGTGAGGGTGGAGCGGTCGGTGAGGGGCTATGTGAGGGTGGAGCGGTCGGTGAGGGGCTATGTGAGGGTGGAGCGGTCGGTGAGCGGCTATGTGAGGGTGAAGCGGTCAGTGAGGGGCTATGTGAGGGTGGAGCGGTCGGTGAGGGGCTATGTGAGGGTGGAGCGGTCAGTGAGGGGCTATGTGAGGGTGGAGCGGACAGTGAGGGGCTATGTGAGAGTGGAGCGGTCGGTGAGCGGCTATGTGAGGGTGGAGCGGTCAGTGAGGGGCTATGTGAGGGTGGAGCGGTCGGTGAGGGGCTATGTGAGGGTGGAGCGGTCAGTGAGGGGCTATGTGAGGGTGGAGCGGACAGTGAGGGGCTATGCGAGAGTGGAGCGGTCGGTGAGGGGCTATGTGAGGGTGGAGCGGTGAGGGTGGAGCGGTCAGTGAGGGGCTATGTGAGGGTGGAGCGGTCAGTGAGGGGCTATGTGAGGGTGGAGCGGACAGTGAGGGGCTATGTGAGAGTGGAGCGGTCGGTGAGGGGCTACGTGAGGGTGGAGCGGTGAGGGTGGAGCGGTCAGTGAGGGGCTATGTGAGGGTGGAGCGGTCGGTGAGCGGCTATGTGAGGGTGGAGCGGTCAGTGAGGGATATGTGAGGGTGGAGCGGTCGGTGAGGGGCTATGTGAGGGTGGAGCGGTCAGTGAGGGGCTATGTGAGGGTGGAGCGGACAGTGAGGGGCTATGTGAGAGTGGAGCAGTCGGTGAGGGGCTATGTGAGGGTGGAGCGGTGAGGGTGGAGCGGTCAGTGAGGGGCTATGTGAGGGTGGAGTGGTCAGTGAGGGGCTATGTGAGGGTGGAGCGGACAGTGAGGGGCTATGTGAGGGTGGAGCGGACAGTGAGGGGCTATGTGAGAGTGGAGCGGTCGGTGAGGGGCTATGTGAGGGTGGAGCGGTGAGGGTGGAGCAGTCAGTGAGGGGCTATGTGAGGGTGGAGCGGTCAGTGAGGGGCTATGTGAGGGTGGAGCGGACAGTGAGGGGCTATGTGAGAGTGGAGCGGTCGGTGAGGGGCTACGTGAGGGTGGAGCGGTGAGGGTGGAGCGGTCAGTGAGGGGCTATGTGAGGGTGGAGCGGTCGGTGAGCGGCTATGTGAGGGTGGAGCGGTCAGTGAGGGATATGTGAGGGTGGAGCGGTCGGTGAGGGGCTATGTGAGGGTGGAGCGGTCAGTGAGGGGCTATGTGAGGGTGGAGCGGACAGTGAGGGGCTATGTGAGAGTGGAGCAGTCGGTGAGGGGCTATGTGAGGGTGGAGCGGTGAGGGTGGAGCGGTCAGTGAGGGGCTATGTGAGTGTGGAGTGGTCGGTGAGGGGCTATGTGAGTGTGGAGCGGTCAGTGAGGGGCTATGTGAGGGTGGAGCGGTCAGTGAGGGGCTATGTGAGGGTGGAACAGTCATTGAGCAGCTATGTGAGGGTGGAGTGGTCAGTGAGGGGCTATGTGAGGATGGAGCAGTCAGTGAGGGGCTTTGTGAGGGTGGAGCGGTCAGTGAGGGGCTATGTGAGGGTGGAGCGGTCAGTGAGGGGCTATGTGAGGGTGGAGCAGTCAGTGACGGGCTATGTGAGGGTGGAGCAGTCAGTGTCGGGCTATGTTAGGGTGAAGCAGTCATACATTGATCCTTCTGGTGTATTTCAGTGAGGAATTGTCTACATTATCCAGACAAACGTCGCGGCGGAGACTGAACTCTAACACAGCGAGTACAGACACACGGATGCAGGTATCTACACATTGCTCGGGTACAGACACACGGATGCAGGTATCTACACACTGCTCGGGTACAGACACATGGATGCAGGTATCCACACACTGCTCGGGTACAGACACACGGATGCAGGTATCTACACACTGCTCGGGTACAGATTCACGGATGCAGGTATCTACACACTGCTCGGGTACAGACACACGGATGCAGGTATCCACACACTGCTCGGGTGCAGACACACGGATGCAGGTATCTACACACTGCTCGGGTACAGATTCACGGATGCAGGTATCTACACACTGCTCGGGTACAGACACACGGATGCAGGTATCTACACACTGCTCGGGTACAGACACACGGATGCAGGTATCTACACAATGCTCGGGTACAGACACACGGATGCAGGTATCTACACACTGCTCGGGTACAGACACATGGATGCAGGTATCTACACAGTGCTCGGGTACAGACACACGGATGCAGGTATCCACACACTGCTCGGGTACAGAGACACGGATGCAGGTATCTACACACTGCTCGGGTACAGACACACGGATGCAGGTATCTACACACTGCTCGGGTACAGACACAGGGATGCAGGTATCTACACACTGCTCAGGTACAGACACACGGATGCAGGTATCTACACACTGCTCGGGTACAGACACACGGATGCAGGTATCCACACACTGCTCAGGTACAGACACACGGATGCAGGTATCCACACACTGCTCGGGTACAGACACACGGATGCAGGTATCCACACACTGCTCGGGTGCAGACACACGGATGCAGGTATCTACACACTGCTCGGATACAGACACACGGATGCAGGTATCTACACACTGCTCGGGTACAGACACACGGATGCAGGTATCTACACACTGCTCGGGTACAGACACACGGATGCAGGTATCTACACACTGCTCAGGTACAGACACACGGATGCAGGTATCTACACACTGCTCAGGTACAGACACACGGATGCAGGTATCTACACGCTGCTCGGGTACAGACACACGGATGCAGGTATCTACACACTGCTCGGTTACAGACACATGGATACAGGTATCTACACACTGCTCAGGTACAGACACACGGATGCAGGTATCTACACACTGCTCGGGTACAGACACACGGATGCAGGTATCTACACATTGCTCGGGTACAGACACACGGATGCAGGTATCCACACACTGCTCGGGTACAGACACACGGATGCAGGTATCTACACACTGCTCGAGTACAGACACACGGATGCAGGTATCTACACACTGCTCGGGTACAGACACACGGATGCAGGTGTCTACACACTGCTCGGGTACAGACACATGGATGCAGGTATCCACACACTGCTCGGGTACAGACACACGGATGCAGGTATCTACACACTGCTCGGGTACAGATTCACGGATGCAGGTATCTACACACTGCTCGGGTACAGACACACGGATGGATGTATCTACACACTGCTCGGGTACAGACACACGGATGCAGGTATCTACACACTGCTTGAGTACAGACACACGGATGCAGGTATCTACACACTGCTCGGGAACAGACACACGGATGGATGTATCTACACACTGCTCGGGTACAGACACACGGATGCAGGTATCTACACACTGCTCGAGTACAGACACACGGATGCAGGTATCTACACACTGCTCGGGTACAGACACACGGATGCAGGTATCTACACACTGCTCGAGTACAGACACACGGATGCAGGTATCTACACACTGCTCGGGTACAGACACACGGATGCAGGTATCCACACACTGCTCGGGTACAGACACACGGATGCAGGTATCTACACACTGCTCGGGTACAGACACACGGATGCAGGTATCTACACACTGCTCGAGTACGGACACACGGATTCAGGTATCTACACACTGCTCGGGTACAGACACACGGATGGAGGTATCTACACACTGCTCGGGTACAGACACATGGATGCAGGTATCTACACACTGCTCGGGAACAGACACACGGATGCAGGTATCCACACACTGCTCGGGTACGGACACACGGATTCAGGTATCTACACACTGCTCGGGTACAGACACACGGATGGAGGTATCTACACACTGCTCGAGTACGGACACACGGATTCAGGTATCTACACACTGCTCGGGTACAGACACACGGATGGAGGTATCTACACACTGCTCGGGTACAGACACATGGATGCAGGTATCTACACACTGCTCGGGAACAGACACACGGATGCAGGTATCTACACACTGCTCGAGTACGGACACACGGATTCAGGTATCTACACACTGCTCGGGTACAGACACACGGATGCAGGTATCCACACACTGCTCGCCTACAGATACACGGATGCAGGTATCTACACACTGCTCGAGTACGGACACACGGATTCAGGTATCTACACATTGCTCGGGTACAGACACACGGATGGAGGTATCTACACACTGCTCGGGTACAGACACATGGATGCAGGTATCTACACACTGCTCGGGAACAGACACACGGATGCAGGTATCCACACACTGCTCGGGTACAGACACACGGATGCAGGTATCTACACGCTGCTCGGGTACAGACACACGGATGCAGGTATCTACACGCTGCTCGGGTACAGACACACGGATGCAGGTATCTACACACTGCTCGGGTACAGACACACTGATGCAGGTATCCACACACTGCTCGGGTACAGACACATGGATGCAGGTATCTACACACTGCTCGGGTACAGACACACGGATGCAGGTATCCACACACTGCTCGGGTACAGACACACGGATGCAGGTATCTACACGCTGCTCGGGTACAGACACACGGATGCAGGTATCTACACGCTGCTCGGGTACAGACACACGGATGCAGGTATCTACACGCTGCTCGAGTACAGACACACGGATGCAGGTATCTACACGCTGCTCGGGTACAGACACACGGATGCAGGTATCTACACATTGCTCGGGTACAGACACACTGATGCAGGTATCCACACACTGCTCGGGTACAGACACATGGATGCAGGTATCTACACACTGCTCGAGTACAGACACACTGATGCAGGTATCTACACACTGCTCGGGTACAGACACATGGATGCAGGTATCTACACACTGCTCGGGTACAGACACACGGATGCAGGTATCTACACACTGCTCGGGTACAGACACACGGATGCAGGTATCTACACACTGCTCGAGTACAGACACACTGATGCAGGTATCTACACACTGCTCGGGTACAGACACACGGATGCAGGTATCTACACGCTGCTCGGGTACAGACACACGGATGCAGGTATCTACACGCTGCTCGGGTACAGACACACGGATGCAGGTATCTACACACTGCTCGGGTACAGACACACGGATGCAGGTATCCACACACTGCTCGGGTACAGACACACGGATGCAGGTATCCACGCACTGCTCGGGTGCAGACACACGGATGCAGGTATCTACACACTGCTCGGGTACAGACACACGGATGCACGTATCCACGCACTGCTCGGGTACAGACACACTGATGCAGGTATCCACACACTGCTCGGGTACAGACACACGGATGCAGGTATCTACACACTGCTCGGGTACAGACACATGGATGCAGGTATCCACACACTGCTCGGGCACAGACACACGGATGCAGGTATCTACACACTGCTCGGGTACAGACACATGGATGCAGGTATCCACGCACTGCTCAGGTACAGACACACGGATGCAGGTATCCACACACTGCTCGGGTACAGACACACGGATGCAGGTATCCACACACTGCTCGGGTACAGACACACGGATGCAGGTATCCACACACTGCTCGGGTACAGACACACGGATGCAGGTATCCACACACTGCTCGGGTGCAGACACACTATATAATATAGGAGCGTCACTTTTTGATGATATTCTAATTTAGTGAGATGGAATTGTATTAATAACATGGAGCTAGCACAGGGAATTCTTCTGGGGCAGCCATATTGGGGCAGCTGTATATATATGTATACCTGGACCTCATGGTGTTTGTCTTTCTGTTTTAGTTAGAGGAGAGCATGAACCTGAGAGGACATCACCCTGACAGTCTGAGGGACCCCAGTATCAGCTCCATGATGGTGAGGACCCTCCATTATACACAGGTGGCATGTGGACCCTATAACATCAGGGCGCCCATTAATGAAGATGTGTGGGAGGTCGGTCACATGACACCACATTACCTAAAGAAGGGGCCTCCTGTTGATGGATGGGGACCCTAATAATGGCATGTAGGAGGCCATATCTCTACTGGGGGCATAAGAGGCCACAGTTCCTTCTTCCACCTGGTGAACCTGGATGGACAGTTGTCCCTCTCCCTGTAACAGGGGCTGTGCCCATACAGTTAGTAGAAGACCCTCACCTGTAAATTGTTCATTAATGAGTGGTCACCTTCGTGGATGTTTTTGGGCATTGTTGGCTAGGGCTAGAGATAAGTGTCAGAGGTCGACATAATGTAGGCACCATGTGTAGAAATAGGATGTGGACCCCTTCCTTATGTATCGCTGATGGGTACATTTAATGCTCCATCTGCCATACCAGGGTCAGGGACTATGCCCAAATCACCATGTAGTGTAGGGCAGGAGCCCCTAAGGAGCATCTGTGTAGGCTCTGCCACAGGTCATTGTCACAACACACTGACTTTGTGTGATATAATATGGCGGCCCCTTTGCCACAAGTTCTAAGAACTTAGCTGGCTTTCATTATTTTAGCATTCTTCATAACTTGTAATCCAGACTTCAGATGGTCGGTGGTAATGGGAAGAAGGGAAACAGCCTACAATCTGCCCTATCTGCCGGTTTAGTCTGCCATGTCCGTTCATCTACATGACCATGCCATCCCCACACGGTGTCGTCATCTACATGACCATGCCATCCCCACACGGTGTCGTCATCTACATGAACATGCCATCCCCACACGGTGTCGTCATCTACATGACCATGCCATCCCCACACGGTGTCGTCATCTACATGAACATGCCATCCCCACACGGTGTCGTCATCTACATGACCATGCCATCCCCACACGGTGTCGTTATCTACATGAACATGCCATCCCCACACGGTGTCGTCATCTACATGACCATGCCATCCCCACACGGTGTCGTCATCTACATGACCATGCCATCCCCACACGGTGTCGTCATCTACATGACCATGCCATCCCCACTCGGTGTCATCATCTACAAGACCATGCAATCCCCACTCGTTGTCGTCATCTACATTACCATGCCATCCCCACACGGTGTCATCATCTACATGACCATGCCATCCCTACACTGTGTCGTCATCTACATGACCATGCCATCCCCACACGGTATCGTCATCTACATGACCATGCCATCCCCACACGGTGTCGTCATCTACATGACCATGACATCCCCACACGGTCTCGTCATCTACATGGCCATGCCATCCCCACACGGTGTCATCATCTACATGACCATGACATCCCCACACGGTGTCATCATCTACATGACCATGCCATCCCCACACGGTGTCATCATCTACATGACCATGCAATCCCCACACGGTGTCGTCATCTACATGACCATGCCATCCCCACACGGTGTCGTCATCTACATGACCATGCAATCCCCACACGGTGTCGTCATCTACATGACCATGCCATCCCCACACGGTGTCGTCATCTACATGATCATGCCATCCCCATACGGTGTCGTCATCTACATGACCATGCCATCCCCACACGGTGTCGTCATCTACATGACCATGCCATCCCCACACGGTGTCGTCATCTTCATGACCATGCCATCCCCACACGGTGTCGTCATCTACATGACCATGCCATCCCCACACGGTGTCATCATCTACAAGACCATGCAATCCCCACTCGGTGTCGTCATCTACATTACCATGCCATCCCCACACGGTGTCGTCATCTACATGACCATGCCATCCCCACACGGTGTCATCATCTACATGACCATGCCATCCCTACACTGTGTCGTCATCTACATGACCATGCCATCCCCACACGGTATCGTCATCTACATGACCATGCCATCCCCACACGGTGTCGTCATCTACATGACCATGACATCCCCACACGGTGTCGTCATCTACATGGCCATGACATCCCCACACGGTGTCGTCATCTACATGACCATGCCATCCCCACACGGTGTCATCATCTACATGACCATGACATCCCCACACGGTGTCATCATCTACATGACCATGCCATCCCCACACGGTGTCATCATCTACATGACCATGCAATCCCCACACGGTGTCGTCATCTACATGACCATGCCATCCCCACACGGTGTCGTCATCTACATGAACATGCCATCCCCATACGGTGTCGTCATCTACATGACCATGCCATCCCCACACGGTGTCGTCATCTACATGACCATGCCATCCCCACACGGTGTCGTCATCTACATGACCATGCCATCCCCACACGGTGTCATCATCTACATGACCATGCCATCCCCACACGGTGTCATCATCTACAAGACCATGCAATCCCCACTCGGTGTCGTCATCTACATTACCATGCCATCCCCACACGGTGTCGTCATCTACATGACCATGCCATCCCTACACTGTGTCGTCACCATCTACATGACCATGCCATCCCCACACGGTATCGTCATCTACATGACCATGCCATCCCCACACGGTGTCGTCATCTACATGACCATGACATCCCCACACAGTGTCGTCATCTACATGACCATGACATCCCCATATGGTGTCGTCATCTACATGGCCATGCCATCCCCACACGGTGTCATCATCTACATGACCATGACATCCCCACACGGTGTCATCATCTACATGACCATGCCATCCCCACACGGTGTCGTCATCTACATGACCATGCAATCCCCACACGGTGTCGTCATCTACATGACCATGACATCCCCACACGGTGTCGTCATCTACATGACCATGACATCCCCACACGGTGTCGTCATCTACATGACCATGCCATCCCCACACGGTGTCGTCATCTACATGACCATGCCATCCCCACACGGTGTCATCATCTACATGACCATGCTATCCCCACACGGTGTCGTCATCTACATGACTATGCCATCCCCACACGGTGTCGTCATCTACATGACCATGCCATCCCCATACGGTGTCGGTCATGGTGTATGATGTGATGTAGGCTACTTTCAGCTGGCTGTTTGTCTTATATTGACCCAATACTCGTATTGCTGCCCATCAGGGAGAAGAGGTGGACAGACGCAGCTACAGCACACTGACGACTGTCCGGGAAATAGAGACTCAGACTGAGCTGTTGGCCACAGTTCCTGATGAAGAGGTGAAAGAGGAGGAAGAGGACGCAGAGGACGAACTTATAGAGAAAGAACTTGAGCTAAGCGACAGAGGGAGCACAGGAGTCCTGTCCACCCAGCCATTCATTAAGCAAGGGATGAGCCATTTTTATCAGGAAAATGGGACTCTACGAGCCAAGCCAACTACAAATGGGATTTATATAAATGGCCGAGGACACTTGGTATAGGTGTAACTGTGACCTTCATCCCTACGAGACGTTCACATTGTGGGTACACGTCAATATATGTGAACAGTCTTCTTTATGGCTACACCGGAAGTTTCTTTAGCCACGGGACATTATGTGGCCACTAAAAAAATTGGACTTTCTCAAGCCATTGATGTCAACCTGCCATCATTAAATGATGATGATCTGATAATATCCCCCCAGCTGTGCAGACTTCAAAGTGAGGAACTGAAGATGGATGGAGCCATGTCCTGCATCACCCACAATGAGTCCCACCACCTCAGTCATGGATGCTGCACCCTCTTCGGTGGGCTTGAACATTTGACGTTAGCACTGATTTACCTGTGGTTGATCAGCAATAGACTATGTCCTGCTGGATATTTTGGCCTGTTGACCAGTGCAAACCATCCAGGTCTAATAAATGTGAGCAATATGGATGAGCAGCCCTCGCTGTGCTTGTATAATTGTGTAAATCTGACCTTGTAAATTCAATAAGTACATTGCCAGCATCCAAGAAGAGGAAGGAAGCTTTCTCCAGCGTGACTCGGTACAGGACCATTGTGAAATGTCAGCTCGGAAGAAGAGAACTGTTAATAGGGCCAATGCAGAAAAAACCCAACCCCTATAAGAGTAGCTCCCTCCATCACATGAGCTAACACTACAATGATCCCTCCTTCTGTAGCACATGTGCCTACTATCAGAGGTGAGCCCTCCTATAACGTGTCTTCCCTCTATGGCACGCATGTGGGCTCCGACTATCGAACACGCTCCTGCCCATAATGTCAACGATGATGTGGGATGATTTCCTATCACAGAAGCCTTACTGTGGCCAACCCTGAGAGACGAGAACCGTAAATGTTGACTACTATTATTTTCCGGGGATTACCCCGACACGAGGATTTGTATTTTCCGGGGATTACCGCAACACGAGGATTTGTACATATCGATGTAAATTTCTTTTCAGCCGATTCTAAGGGCGTGTAAGACGAGAGACAAGTCTCGCTATTTATATGTGCTGTATAGCTTTTCTACGGACAGTATTTATGTTGGGTCGGGGTGGTGTTCTCGTCATTGCAGGGAAATTCTTGTACAAAGCTGATTAAAACTTGAAGTTCAATGTCTATAAATCACACAACCTGGTCTGTGAAACCATCTGGTCTCCGTGTCTTCATGTCTTCACCCAGTTCATGATTATGTCTGCACATCCAGAGAAGAGGACAGTACACTGTTAAATAAATACTTCTTTCTGTATTATTTTTCTCTATCGAGGACTTCGCAAACTATCAATATCAAGATTTTCGTATAAAAAAACTTATCGATTTATTCTTGGATTGTCCATTAAAAAGAATCAGATTGCAGCAGGTACATACGATAGTTAGATAGTTACAGAGTGATTGTCCATTTGTCCATAATTAGCTTAATTGTTGAGATTCACCCATCTTTTCCTGGGATCCAGGACGTGTGTCCGGGTAAAGAACGTGTTTCCTGGGCTTACATCAGCAGCTGGTTTACACACAGACCCTCGTCCTGTGTCCTGTGGAATGGCAAGCGACCCCCCTTTCTCTAGCATGGGCTTTTATAGCCCAGTCATATGGCACCTGTTCTTCTAATTATGGTGCTGAATCAAAAATACACAAACAGTGCATGTCAGCTAGAAACGATGGCTGATGCAATCTTATGTACAGAACTCAGAATTAAGAATAAAATGAATATCCATAATTAATATTTAACATACATTCCTGCAGAGGTTCAGCCCATCAACCCTTCTGCACCAGTCCTTGGACTCTTGTAGTATTAAAAACGGCTTTGTGTCTCTAGCATACAGTCAGGAACGCCAACTCTCCCAGTGTCCACACCCTGATGGTGGTACAACTGAGTTGGGTGATGAAGACCAATGTGTGCTACAGAACAACCTGCTCCTGAATTCTCACTCTTACAATGTTCTGCGGTTTGGGTGATGTTCTGCACAGGATGTGGTTCTCAGACAGTAACTCAGGCTTCCTCTAAATTCTGATCATTACATTCAAAGCAAAAAAGGGGCAGGAGCTTGGTGCAACGCTCATCACGTCAGGGTAGCAATCGCCGCTCTTACACGGCTGCTTCCTCCACCAGAACCACATCCTGCGCACTATTAAGTTCTGCATCTCATTTTCCCCAAAACTAAGAGTATAGAATCGAAGCAGCAGCAGGTGACGGAGGATGCCCTAAAGCTACGACCGGTCAACACATCCGGGAAGCCAGGGGTCTACGTCTGCAGCCATGTCACTAGCCATGAAGGCCAGGCAGAGAGTGAAGAAGAAGACAGTCAAAGACAAAATCTTTGGGTGTGATCTGCTGGAACATCTCCAAATGTCAGGACAGGAAGGTGAGTGACGGTGATGGTGGATAAGTCTTCTGACACTTTCTGCGTACTTGTCCATGCAATACCCGAAAGCATTATTGGAGATGGGATTCTGGCAGATTAGTACCAGCAATAAGATGTTCCTAGGTCTAACCTCAGAGAATCCGGGACGACCCACAGTCTTCAGAAATACAAATAATCAGAAGCGAGAGGCATCAAAGACTTCAAAACGGCAGAGACTGACTTCAGTGTGAGACCAGTAGATGTCTAATAAGAGACAGGTGCAAAAAAAGAGGATTTCACCACGACTGGTCTACTCATCCGGTGTAGGCCTTATCTACAGAGTGCGGCTATACAGGAGGTCATGGGGAAAAAAACTCAGAGTAGTCATAGATCTGTAAGGTCAAACCTGGGAAATAAGGCCAAAAAAGAGAATCACAGATACACTGTCATCTCTGCTACAAAGAGTAGCATCACCTATACTGTGGTGTAGTATATAGAGGATCTATCCTGTGTGGTGTAGTATATAGAGGATCTGTCAGCTCACCTGTGTGGTATAGTATATAGAGGATGTGTCAGCTCTCCTGTGTGGTGTAGTATATAGAGGATGTGTCAGCTCTCCTGTGTGGTGTAGTATATAGAGGATGTGTCCTGTGTGGTGTAGTATATAGAGGATGTGTCGGCTCTCCTGTGTGGTGTAGTATATAGAGGATGTGTCGGCTCTCCTGTGTGGTGTAGTATATAGAGGATGTGTCGGCTCTCCTGTGTGGTGTAGTATATAGAGGATGTGTCAGCTCTCCTGTGTGGTGTAGTATATAGAGGATGTGTCGGCTCTCCTGTGTGGTGTAGTATATAGAGGATGTGTCAGCTCTCCTGTGTGGTGTAGTATATAGAGGATGTGTCAGCTCTCCTGTGTGGTGTAGTATATAGAGGATGTGTCAGCTCTCCTGTGTGGTGTAGTATATAGAGGATGTGTCGGCTCTCCTGTGTGGTGTAGTATATAGAGGATGTGTCCGCTCTCCTGTGTGGTGTAGTATATAGAGGATGTGTCAGCTCTCCTGTGTGGTGTAGTATATAGAGGATGTGTCCCGTGTGGTGTAGTATATAGAGGATGTGTCCTGTGTGGTGTAGTATATAGAGGATGTGTCAGCTCTCCTGTGTGGTGTAGTATATAGAGGATGTGTCAGCTCTCCTGTGTGGTGTAGTATATAGAGGATGTGTCAGCTCTCCTGTGTGGTGTAGTATATAGAGGATGTGTCGGCTCTCCTGTGTGGTGTAGTATATAGAGGATGTGTCGGCTCTCCTGTGTGGTGTAGTATATAGAGGATGTGTCGGCTCTCCTGTGTGGTGTAGTATATAGAGGATGTGTCAGCTCTCCTGTGTGGTGTAGTATATAGAGGATGTGTCCGCTCTCCTGTGTGGTGTAGTATATAGAGGATGTGTCAGCTCTCCTGTGTGGTGTAGTATATAGAGGATGTGTCGGCTCTCCTGTGTGGTGTAGTATATAGAGGATGTGTCCGCTCTCCTGTGTGGTGTAGTATATAGAGGATGTGTCAGCTCTCCTGTGTGGTGTAGTATATAGAGGATGTGTCGGCTCTCCTGTGTGGTGTAGTATATAGAGGATGTGTCGGCTCTCCTGTGTGGTGTAGTATATAGAGGATGTGTCAGCTCTCCTGTGTGGTGTAGTATATAGAGGATGTGTCAGCTCTCCTGTGTGGTGTAGTATATAGAGGATGTGTCAGCTCTCCTGTGTGGTGTAGTATATAGAGGATGTGTCAGCTCTCCTGTGTGGTGTAGTATATAGAGGATGTGTCAGCTCTCCTGTGTGGTGTAGTATATAGAGGATGTGTCGGCTCTCCTGTGTGGTGTAGTATATAGAGGATGTGTCAGCTCTCCTGTGTGGTGTAGTATATAGAGGATGTGTCGGCTCTCCTGTGTGGTGTAGTATATAGAGGATGTGTCAGCTCTCCTGTGTGGTGTAGTATATAGAGGATGTGTCGGCTCTCCTGTGTGGTGTAGTATATAGAGGATGTGTCAGATCTCCTGTGTGGTGTAGTATATAGAGGATGTGTCGGCTCTCCTGTGTGGTGTAGTATATAGAGGATGTGTCAGCTCTCCTGTGTGGTGTAGTATATAGAGGATGTGTCAGCTCTCCTGTGTGGTGTAGTATATAGAGGATGTGTCAGCTCTCCTGTGTAGTGTAGTATATAGAGGATGTGTCGGTTCTCCTGTGTGGTGTAGTATATAGAGGATGTGTCAGCTCTCCTGTGTGGTGTAGTATATAGAGGATGTGTCGGCTCTCCTGTGTGGTGTAGTATATAGAGGATGTGTCAGCTCTCCTGTGTGGTGTAGTATATAGAGGATGTGTCAGCTCTCCTGTGTGGTGTAGTATATAGAGGATGTGTCAGCTCTCCTGTGTGGTGTAGTATATAGAGGATGTGTCGGCTCTCCTGTGTGGTGTAGTATATAGAGGATGTGTCGGCTCTCCTGTGTGGTGTAGTATATAGAGGATGTGTCGGCTCTCCTGTGTGGTGTAGTATATAGAGGATGTGTCGGCTCTCCTGTGTGGTGTAGTATATAGAGGATGTGTCAGCTCTCCTGTGTGGTGTAGTATATAGAGGATGTGTCGGCTCTCCTGTGTGGTGTAGTATATAGAGGATGTGTCAGCTCTCCTGTGTGGTATAGTATATAGAGGATGTGTCGGCTCTCCTGTGTGGTGTAGTATATAGAGGATGTGTCGGCTCTCCTGTGTGGTGTAGTATATAGAGGATGTGTCAGCTCTCCTGTGTGGTGTAGTATATAGAGGATGTGTCAGCTCTCCTGTGTGGTGTAGTATATAGAGGATGTGTCGGCTCTCCTGTGTGGTGTAGTATATAGAGGATGTGTCGGCTCTCCTGTGTGGTGTAGTATATAGAGGATGTGTCGGCTCTCCTGTGTGGTGTAGTATATAGAGGATGTGTCAGCTCTCCTGTGTGGTGTAGTATATAGAGGATGTGTCAGTTCTCCTGTGTGGTGTAGTATATAGAGGATGTGTCGGCTCTCCTGTGTGGTGTAGTATATAGAGGATGTGTCAGCTCTCCTGTGTGGTGTAGTATATAGAGGATGTGTCAGCTCTCCTGTGTGGTGTAGTATATAGAGGATGTGTCGGCTCTCCTGTGTGGTGTAGTATATAGAGGATGTGTCAGCTCTCCTGTGTGGTGTAGTATATAGAGGATGTGTCAGCTCTCCTGTGTGGTGTAGTATATAGAGGATGTGTCGGCTCTCCTGTGTGGTGTAGTATATAGAGGATGTGTCGGCTCTCCTGTGTGGTGTAGTATATAGAGGATGTGTCAGCTCTCCTGTGTGGTGTAGTATATAGAGGATGTGTCAGCTCTCCTGTGTGGTGTAGTATATAGAGGATGTGTCCGCTCTCCTGTGTGGTGTAGTATATAGAGGATGTGTCGGCTCTCCTGTGTGGTGTAGTATATAGAGGATGTGTCAGCTCTCCTGTGTGGTGTAGTATATAGAGGATGTGTCGGCTCTCCTGTGTGGTGTAGTATATAGAGGATGTGTCGGCTCTCCTGTGTGGTGTAGTATATAGAGGATGTGTCAGCTCTCCTGTGTGGTGTAGTATATAGAGGATGTGTCAGCTCTCCTGTGTGGTGTAGTATATAGAGGATGTGTCGGCTCTCCTGTGTGGTGTAGTATATAGAGGATGTGTCAGCTCTCCTGTGTGGTGTAGTATATAGAGGATGTGTCGGCTCTCCTGTGTGGTGTAGTATATAGAGGATGTGTCAGCTCTCCTGTGTGGTGTAGTATATAGAGGATGTGTCGGCTCTCCTGTGTGGTGTAGTATATAGAGGATGTGTCGGCTCTCCTGTGTGGTGTAGTATATAGAGGATGTGTCGGCTCTCCTGTGTGGTGTAGTATATAGAGGATGTGTCAGCTCTCCTGTGTGGTGTAGTATATAGAGGATGTGTCAGCTCTCTTGTGTGGTGTAGTATATAGAGGATGTGTCAGCTCTCCTGTGTGGTGTAGTATATAGAGGATGTGTCGGCTCTCCTGTGTGGTGTAGTATATAGAGGATGTGTCAGCTCTCCTGTGTGGTGTAGTATATAGAGGATGTGTCGGCTCTCCTGTGTGGTGTAGTATATAGAGGATATGTCAGCTCTCCTGTGTGGTGTAGTATATAGAGGATGTGTCGGCTCTCCTGTGTGGTGTAGTATATAGAGGATGTGTCAGCTCTCCTGTGTGGTGTAGTATATAGAGGATGTGTCGGCTCTCCTGTGTGGTGTAGTATATAGAGGATGTGTCGGCTCTCCTGTGTGGTGTAGTATATAGAGGATGTGTCAGCTCTCCTGTGTGGTGTAGTATATAGAGGATGTGTCGGCTCTCCTGTGTGGTGTAGTATATAGAGGATGTGTCAGATCTCCTGTGTGGTGTAGTATATAGAGGATGTGTCGGCTCTCCTGTGTGGTGTAGTATATAGAGGATGTGTCAGCTCTCCTGTGTGGTGTAGTATATAGAGGATGTGTCAGCTCTCCTGTGTGGTGTAGTATATAGAGGATGTGTCAGCTCTCCTGTGTGGTGTAGTATATAGAGGATGTGTCGGCTCTCCTGTGTGGTGTAGTATATAGAGGATGTGTCAGCTCTCCTGTGTGGTGTAGTATATAGAGGATGTGTCCTGTGTAGTGTAGTATATAGAGGATGTGTCAGCTCTCCTGTGTGGTGTAGTATATAGAGGATGGGTCGGCTCTCCTGTGTGGTGTAGTATATAGAGGATGTGTCAGCTCTCCTGTGTGGTGTAGTATATAGAGGATGTGTCGGCTCTCCTGTGTGGTGTAGTATATAGAGGATGTGTCGGCTCTCCTGTGTGGTGCAGTATATAGAGGATGTGTCAGCTCTCCTGTGTGGTGTAGTATATAGAGGATCTGTCAGCTCTCCTGTGTAGTGTAGTATATAGAGGATGTGTCAGCTCTCCTGTGTGGTGTAGTATATAGAGGATGTGTCAGCTCTCCTGTGTGGTGTAGTATATAGAGGATGTGTCAGCTCTCCTGTGTAGTGTAGTATATAGAGGATGTGTCAGCTCTCCTGTGTAGTGTAGTATATAGAGGATGTGTCGGCTCTCCTGTGTGGTGTAGTATATAGAGGATGTGTCAGCTCTCCTGTGTGGTGTAGTATATAGAGGATGTGTCGGCTCTCCTGTGTGGTGCAGTATATAGAGGATGTGTCAGCTCTCCTGTGTGGTGTAGTATATAGAGGATCTATCCTGTGTGGTGTAGTATATAGAGGATCTGTCAGCTCTCCTGTGTAGTGTAGTATATAGAGGATGTGTCAGCTCTCCTGTGTGGTGTAGTATATAGAGGATGTGTCAGCTCTCCTGTGTGGTGTAGTATATAGAGGATGTGTCGGCTCTCCTGTGTGGTGTAGTATATAGAGGATGTGTCGGCTCTCCTGTGTGGTGTAGTATATAGAGGATGTGTCAGCTCTCCTGTGTGGTGTAGTATATAGAGGATGTGTCGGCTCTCCTGTGTGGTGTAGTATATAGAGGATGTGTCGGCTCTCCTGTGTGGTGTAGTATATAGAGGATGTGTCGGCTCTCCTGTGTGGTGTAGTATATAGAGGATGTGTCAGCTCTCCTGTGTGGTGTAGTATATAGAGGATGTGTCGGCTCTCCTGTGTGGTGTAGTATATAGAGGATGTGTCGGCTCTCCTGTGTGGTGTAGTATATAGAGGATGTGTCGGCTCTCCTGTGTGGTGCAGTATATAGAGGATGTGTCAGCTCTCCTGTGTGGTGTAGTATATAGAGGATGTGTCAGCTCTCCTGTGTGGTGTAGTATATAGAGGATGTGTCAGCTCTCCTGTCTGGTGTAGTATATAGAGGATGTGTCGGCTCTCCTGTGTGGTGTAGTATATAGAGGATCTGTCAGCTCTCCTGTGTGGTGTAGTATATAGAGGATGTGTCAGCTCTCCTGTGTGGTGTAGTATATAGAGGATGTGTCAGCTCTCCTGTGTGGTGTAGTATATAGAGGATGTGTCCTGTGTGGTGTAGTATATAGAGGATGTGTCGGCTCTCCTGTGTGGTGTAGTATATAGAGGATGTGTCCTGTGTGGTGTAGTATATAGAGGATGTGTCGGCTCTCCTGTGTGGTGTAGTATATAGAGGATGTGTCAGCTCTCCTGTGTGGTGTAGTATATAGAGGATGTGTCAGCTCTCCTGTGTGGTGTAGTATATAGAGGGTGTGTCAGCTCTCCTGTGTGGTGTAGTATATAGAGGATGTGTCGGCTCTCCTGTGTGGTGTAGTATATAGAGGATGTGTCAGCTCTCCTGTGTGGTGTAGTATATAGAGGATGTGTCCTGTGTGGTGTAGTATATAGAGGATGTGTCGGCTCTCCTGTGTGGTGTAGTATATAGAGGATGTGTCAGCTCTCCTGTGTGGTGTAGTATATAGAGGATGTGTCAGCTCTCCTGTGTGGTGTAGTATATAGAGGATGTGTCCTGTGTGGTGTAGTATATAGAGGGTGTGTCAGCTCTCCTGTGTGGTGTAGTATATAGAGGATGTGTCGGCTCTCCTGTGTGGTGTAGTATATAGAGGATGTGTCCTGTGTGGTGTAGTATATAGAGGATGTGTCGGCTCTCCTGTGTGGTGTAGTATATAGAGGATGTGTCAGCTCTCCTGTGTGGTGTAGTATATAGAGGATGTGTCAGCTCTCCTGTGTGGTGTAGTATATAGAGGATGTGTCAGCTCTCCTGTGTGGTGTAGTATATAGAGGATGTGTCAGCTCTCCTGTGTGGTGTAGTATATAGAGGATGTGTCGGCTCTCCTGTGTGGTGTAGTATATAGAGGATGTGTCAGCTCTCCTGTGTGGTGTAGTATATAGAGGATGTGTCGGCTCTCCTGTGTGGTGTAGTATATAGAGGATGTGTCGGCTCTCCTGTGTGGTGTAGTATATAGAGGATGTGTCGGCTCTCCTGTGTGGTGTAGTATATAGAGGATGTGTCAGCTCTCCTGTGTGGTGTAGTATATAGAGGATGTGTCAGCTCTCCTGTGTGGTGTAGTATATAGAGGATGTGTCGGCTCTCCTGTGTGGTGTAGTATATAGAGGATGTGTCGGCTCTCCTGTGTGGTGTAGTATATAGAGGATGTGTCAGCTCTCCTGTGTGGTGTAGTATATAGAGGATGTGTCAGCTCTCCTGTGTGGTGTAGTATATAGAGGATGTGTCAGCTCTCCTGTGTGGTGTAGTATATAGAGGATGTGTCAGCTCTCCTGTGTGGTGTAGTATATAGAGGATGTGTCGGCTCTCCTGTGTGGTGTAGTATATAGAGGATGTGTCGGCTCTCCTGTGTGGTGTAGTATATAGAGGATGTGTCAGCTCTCCTGTGTGGTGTAGTATATAGAGGATGTGTCGGCTCTCCTGTGTGGTGTAGTATATAGAGGATGTGTCGGCTCTCCTGTGTGGTGTAGTATATAGAGGATGTGTCAGCTCTCCTGTGTGGTGTAGTATATAGAGGATGTGTCGGCTCTCCTGTGTGGTGTAGTATATAGAGGATGTGTCAGCTCTCCTGTGTGGTGTAGTATATAGAGGATGTGTCAGCTCTCCTGTGTGGTGTAGTATATAGAGGATGTGTCAGCTCTCCTGTGTGGTGTAGTATATAGAGGATGTGTCGGCTCTCCTGTGTGGTGTAGTATATAGAGGATGTGTCGGCTCTCCTGTGTGGTGTAGTATATAGAGGATGTGTCGGCTCTCCTGTGTGGTGTAGTATATAGAGGATGTGTCGGCTCTCCTGTGTGGTGTAGTATATAGAGGATGTGTCGGCTCTCCTGTGTGGTGTAGTATATAGAGGATGTGTCAGCTCTCCTGTGTGGTGTAGTATATAGAGGATGTGTCGGCTCTCCTGTGTGGTGTAGTATATAGAGGATGTGCCGGCTCTCCTGTGTGGTGTAGTATATAGAGGATGTGTCAGCTCTCCTGTGTGGTGTAGTATATAGAGGATGTGTCGGCTCTCCTGTGTGGTGTAGTATATAGAGGATGTGTCGGCTCTCCTGTGTGGTGTAGTATATAGAGGATGTGTCGGCTCTCCTGTGTGGTGTAGTATATAGAGGATGTGTCAGCTCTCCTGTGTGGTGTAGTATATAGAGGATGTGTCAGCTCTCCTGTGTGGTGTAGTATATAGAGGATGTGTCAGCTCTCCTGTGTGGTGTAGTATATAGAGGATGTGTCAGCTCTCCTGTGTGGTGTAGTATATAGAGGATGTGTCAGCTCTCCTGTGTGGTGTAGTATATAGAGGATGTGTCGGCTCTCCTGTGTGGTGTAGTATATAGAGGATGTGTCGGCTCTCCTGTGTGGTGTAGTATATAGAGGATGTGTCAGCTCTCCTGTGTGGTGTAGTATATAGAGGATGTGTCGGCTCTCCTGTGTGGTGTAGTATATAGAGGATGTGTCAGCTCTCCTGTGTGGTGTAGTATATAGAGGATGTGTCAGCTCTCCTGTGTGGTGTAGTATATAGAGGATGTGTCAGCTCTCCTGTGTGGTGTAGTATATAGAGGATGTGTCAGCTCTCCTGTGTGGTGTAGTATATAGAGGATGTGTCGGCTCTCCTGTGTGGTGTAGTATATAGAGGATGTGTCGGCTCTCCTGTGTGGTGTAGTATATAGAGGATGTGTCAGCTCTCCTGTGTGTGTAGTATATAGAGGATGTGTCGGCTCTCCTGTGTGGTGTAGTATATAGAGGATGTGTCGGCTCTCCTGTGTGGTGTAGTATATAGAGGATGTGTCGGCTCTCCTGTGTGGTGTAGTATATAGAGGATGTGTCAGCTCTCCTGTGTGGTGTAGTATATAGAGGATGTGTCGGCTCTCCTGTGTGGTGTAGTATATAGAGGATGTGTCAGCTCTCCTGTGTGGTGTAGTATATAGAGGATGTGTCCGCTCTCCTGTGTGATGTAGTATATAGAGGATGTGTCAGCTCTCCTGTGTGGTGTAGTATATAGAGGATGTGTCGGCTCTCCTGTGTGGTGTAGTATATAGAGGATGTGTCGGCTCTCCTGTGTGGTGTAGTATATAGAGGATGTGTCAGCTCTCCTGTGTGGTGTAGTATATAGAGGATGTGTCGGCTCTCCTGTGTGGTGTAGTATATAGAGGATGTGTCAGCTCTCCTGTGTGGTGTAGTATATAGAGGATGTGTCGGCTCTCCTGTGTGGTGTAGTATATAGAGGATGTGTCGGCTCTCCTGTGTGGTGTAGTATATAGAGGATGTGTCAGCTCTCCTGTGTGGTGTAGTATATAGAGGATGTGTCGGCTCTCCTGTGTGGTATAGTATATAGAGGATGTGTCCCGTGTGGTGTAGTATATAGAGGATGTGTCGGCTCTCCTGTGTGGTGTAGTATATAGAGGATGTGTCGGCTCTCCTGTGTGGTGTAGTATATAGAGGATGTGTCGGCTCTCCTGTGTGGTATAGTATATAGAGGATGTGTCGGCTCTCCTGTGTGGTGTAGTATATAGAGGATGTGTCAGCTCTCCTGTGTGGTGTAGTATATAGAGGATGTGTCAGCTCTCCTGTGTGGTGTAGTATATAGAGGATGTGTCAGCTCTCCTGTGTGGTGTAGTATATAGAGGATGTGTCGGCTCTCCTGTGTGGTGTAGTATATAGAGGATGTGTCAGCTCTCCTGTGTGGTGTAGTATATAGAGGATGTGTCAGCTCTCCTGTGTGGTGTAGTATATAGAGGATGTGTCGGCTCTCCTGTGTGGTGTAGTATATAGAGGATGTGTCAGCTCTCCTGTGTGGTGTAGTATATAGAGGATGTGTCGGCTCTCCTGTGTGGTGTAGTATATAGAGGATGTGTCAGCTCTCCTGTGTGGTGTAGTATATAGAGGATGTGTCGGCTCTCCTGTGTGGTGTAGTATATAGAGGATGTGTCGGCTCTCCTGTGTGGTGTAGTATATAGAGGATGTGTCAGCTCTCCTGTGTGGTGTAGTATATAGAGGATGTGTCAGCTCTCCTGTGTGGTGTAGTATATAGAGGATGTGTCGGCTCTCCTGTGTGGTGTAGTATATAGAGGATGTGTCAGCTCTGCTGTGTGGTGTAGTATATAGAGGATGTGTCGGCTCTCCTGTGTGGTGTAGTATATAGAGGATGTGTCAGCTCTCCTGTGTGGTGTAGTATATAGAGGATGTGTCAGCTCTCCTGTGTGGTGTAGTATATAGAGGATGTGTCAGCTCTCCTGTGTGGTGTAGTATATAGAGGATGTGTCAGCTCTCCTGTGTGGTGTAGTATATAGAGGATGTGTCGGCTCTCCTGTGTGGTGTAGTATATAGAGGATGTGTCGGCTCTCCTGTGTGGTGTAGTATATAGAGGATGTGTCGGCTCTCCTGTGTGGTGTAGTATATAGAGGATCTGTCAGCTCTCCTGTGTGGTGTAGTATATAGAGGATGTGTCGGCTCTCCTGTGTGGTGTAGTATATAGAGGATGTGTCAGCTCTCCTGTGTGGTGTAGTATATAGAGGATGTGTCCTGTGTGGTGTAGTATATAGAGGATGTGTCGGCTCTCCTGTGTGGTGTAGTATATAGAGGATGTGTCGGCTCTCCTGTGTGGTGTAGTATATAGAGGATGTGTCCTGTGTGGTGTAGTATATAGAGGATGTGCCGGCTCTCCTGTGTGTGTAGTATATAGAGGATGTGTCAGCTCTCCTGTGTGGTGTAGTATATAGAGGATGTGTCGGCTCTCCTGTGTGGTGTAGTATATAGAGGATGTGCCGGCTCTCCTGTGTGGTGTAGTATATAGAGGATGTGTCAGCTCTCCTGTGTGGTGTAGTATATAGAGGATGTGTCGGCTCTCCTGTGTGGTGTAGTATATAGAGGATCTGTCAGCTCTCCTGTGTGGTGTAGTATATAGAGGATGTGTCAGCTCTCCTGTGTGGTGTAGTATATAGAGGATGTGTCGGCTCTCCTGTGTGGTGTAGTATATAGAGGATCTGTCAGCTCTCCTGTGTGGTGTAGTATATAGAGGATGTGTCAGCTCTCCTGTGTGGTGTAGTATATAGAGGATGGGTCGGCTCTCCTGTGTGGTGTAGTATATAGAGGATGTGTCAGCTCTCCTGTGTGGTGTAGTATATAGAGGATGTGTCAGCTCTCCTGTGTGGTGTAGTATATAGAGGATGTGTCGGCTCTCCTGTGTGGTGTAGTATATAGAGGATGTGTCAGCTCTCCTGTGTGGTGTAGTATATAGAGGATGTGTCAGCTCTCCTGTGTGGTGTAGTATATAGAGGATGTGTCGGCTCTCCTGTGT